>NW_006262075.1:1889633-2018740 GCF_000493195.1 Citrus x clementina | reverse complement strand
GGCGCACTGAAAAAAAAAAGTGTTTGTGTATTTTTGAAAAAGGCAAAACAAATAGGTGGGCGATTGTAAATTTCCCTTCATATTATTTGCCCATTTCTTCCTACATTAGTTTGCATTTTTGCTTTGTTAAAATTTCCAGAGCAGTTCTTTAGTGTTGATAATTTCAGTGAGCCATGATTCTGTTGGATCTATCACATTATAAGCTGTCTAGGTGACTAGAATTTTTGATAACTAACACTTCCCCAGATATGTTGAAGGTGGGATGGGTTCAGTATCCATGGCCATCGGCAGTGCTGCTCGGGAAGCTGGGGCTCATATCGTGACAAGAGCAGAGGTATTTTTGCCCAATATCACTTCTTTAGCCTTTGTGATCCACCTCATTCCTTATTATTGATTAAAAGGTACTCTATGAACTTGTATGTGCTGACTTTGGTTGCATGAACATGTGTAGTTTGGTATCAGTCCACACCAGAATAGGTGGGATGAATTCTGGAACCTGCTTGAAATAAATTGAAACGTATGTTTGAAGGATCATACTTAATTGAGACAATTTAATAGGAGAGTCATCTCAGCCTCTTGAAATCTTTTTCAAGAATTAGATCAATTTTACATGGTGTATAATTTAATTCTAGTTAGATCTTGTCAAAGTGTATGTGTGCTGCTCTTTTTTATGCATTGTGCTGCTCATCTGTAGAGCAGAACCCCCAGGGCTGATTGCTCTTGTTTTCTCTGGCTGGTGACCATAGAAACATCATGCAGTTGATGAAATTTGGCCTATAATACATGAATGAAGGGGAACAAAAAGGAATTGATCTGGAGGAATTATTTCGACATCATTTTGTATAGCTTTAAAGTAACGCAAAGTTTTCCACAGCATGTGCTTATACCTGCTTTGGCATTTTTCTGGTGGGAATAAAAGGATTTTGCAGTTAAAAAGTTGAGAACTCAATGAGAGTTAGCTACATGTAACAGAACTGCATTGCTAGTAAGGAAGACTAATCATGGGAACTAGCAGAATGTTAACATTGTATTAGGCAGCAGAGGGATGGTCCTGAACTTAAATGATTAATTTCCTGTACTCTTTGCTTGCCTTTCTGGGAATTTATGAACATGTAAAAGTTTGCTGGTTTAATTTTGAATTGTTTGTGACTTCCTCTCTTATTGCAGAATTATTTAGCATTCAAGCTATCTTAGCGTCTTTAGTTTATGGTTATAGCTCTGGAGTAATTTATGACTTTGTCCCTAAACTTTTTACCTTCATTGGTTATCTATATTGTATATAGTCACTCGTATAACTTATATTTTTATTTACTTACTTTTTTAAAGGTTTCACAATTGATGATCAACGATTCTGGCAGAGTAAACGGGGTTAGTTTCACTATAACATGCGCTCAATGAAGCGGATTTTGAAGTTTGGATCGGACTAATCACATATCGGACACATTGCTAATTTTATGTAGGTGCAATTAGCCGATGGTGCGCAGGTTCATTCTTCAATTGTTTTATCAAACGCAACCCCATATAAAACTTTCATGGTAAAGCGTTTATACCTGTAACTTGTTAACAAATACAAAATTTCTTGTGCAGCATCAACTTGCTGCTGCAAATTGATTTTGATTGTGATAATAGGCTGCGATTTTCTATCGCAGGACTTGGTGCCTGGTAACATTCTTCCTGATGATTTCATCCTTTCCATTAAGCACTCTGACTACAGCTCTGTAAGTCTTTGACAATCTTTTTGTTTTTACTTTAATCGATATTTTTTTCTCTTATTGTACATAATCTGCTATTTTGTCAATTTGGAACATTAGGGTAGCATCCATACGGAATAATTTATTCCTCTGTACAAGTGAAGCTGGCTAATGGCATGCAGCTGTATGTTAGTTCGGAAGTTAAAGGGTAATTGGACTGTCAGTTCCAAGTTGAAGGAAATCATTGTGGTTTTATTCTATATATAAATAATACTGGTAAATAATGCATTAGCTATGTGTTGAATTCTGAAATTTGTTAAAAGTGTAAGGTGCTTCAAAGCCATACCTGCGTTGTGGGTCTTGTCCTGACATTTTTCTTATGGGGCCATGGAAAAAAACTTTTAAATGGTTGTGTCATTTCTCATTCTTCAACGTACATTTCTTGTATGACGGTCTTTCATTGGAACAGGGAACTACAAAAATAAACTTAGCTGTTGATAAACTGCCCCAGTTTCAATGTTGCAAATTAAGTCATCCTGATCCAGGTCCTCAGCATGTGGGTACCATTCATATTGGTTCGGAGAGGTATGATACGGTTTGGTTAACTTGTTGGTTTGACCTATGTGCTTATCTGTAAGAAGCCTATCGTTGGAAGGGCAAACCTGATTGGAGAGAAAAGATGGACTCGAGATAGGAGTCTGATTTTGATTGATAGAATGGCTCTTATTGCTCGTTGTTGATGATAAAATCAAGTGCAATGGATTAATTTGCTTCTTGATTTACTAATATGTGGTTCCACTACACAAGATTTTACGATCACTTTCTTTCTCAATCTCTCATAGATCTTATTTAATTGTTTTAGAAACCAGCTTTGGTAAAACAGAACGCCCAAATATCAAAATACCTTGGCTACTTCGCCATTGCATGCCTGCTTTTACATTTCATTTTGAACTTTAACATCATTAAAACCATTTAGTGTAAATGACATCGGCAAATCTTAGATCTGGTTTATTACTGTTATTAGCATGGAGGAGATTCATTCTGCCTGTCAAGAAGCTGTTAATGGATTACCATCAAGAAGGCCAATTATTGAAATGACGATTCCTTCTGTACTTGACAAGACTATTTCTCCACCAGGTATCAAACATAGGTTTTTATGGATTTAGTTGGTGTTGGATAGTTTTTTGTTCATGGTACTTTTATCCTGCAAAAAAATGGAACGTATTCGTCATCCTTGTGGTTTTTCATGTTATCTGCAAAAAGTATAATTTCTCTACTACGTTGTAAATTAAAAAAAAAATTCTCTGTTTGCAGGAAACCATGTTATTAACTTGTTTATTCAATACACTCCTTATAAGCCATCAGATGGCAGCTGGATGGATCCTGCTTACAGAGTGAGTAGAACTGATAATTTAAGTCTCTCAGTTTGAAGCTTCATAGCATGTTAAACTTGGAGATGTTTTCCAATTGTTATTCTGTAACCACTTCATAAATTTTGGAATGTCTCCTTTTCAGCAGCTAGCTGGTATACTAACCCTATATATATTTCACAAGGCAAGGTTAATTGATCTAATATTTTCCCAGTAGTCCTATATCATCCATTTAATTTCTACTGCAGGATTCATTTGCAAATAGATGTTTCTCATTGATTGATGAATATGCCCCTGGCTTCAGCTCATCAATTATTGGCTATGACATGCTGACACCACCAGATCTTGAAAGAGAAATTGGACTGACAGGTACTTCAGTACCGCAACCTTCAGGATCCTAGATCACAAACACACAGATATAAAATTAATATAATGAATCACACTCAGTCCCCGATTCTTTAAATGAATATTTACAGGAGGAAATATCTTTCATGGTGCTATGGGATTAGATTCTCTCTTTCTCATGCGACCAGTAAAAGGATGGTAATTATTACAGCCTTTGCTGTGTGACTGTTATGTTTATATCTGGCCAAGTTTAATGCAATTTTTTTTTTCTGTTAATTTTGGAGTATAGGTCAAACTATAGGACTCCGCTGCAAGGATTATACATGTGCGGGAGTGGAACTCATCCTGGGGGTGGCGTGATGGGGGCACCTGGCCGTAATGCTGCTCGCATAGTTCTTCAAGATTTAAAGAAATCATTGAATTAATGATGCTTATGACTTTGATGTTGTTAATTAAGCGCATCTTTGTCAACAAACCAAATAAATGGTGAAAAATGAGATTGGAAAAAGAAAATAATCCTGTGGTTTCACCAGAACTATTCAATGATAGCCAAGTAATACTAAGAACAACCTTTTGTTTTCTGTTTTCAGTTTGAAATGATCATTGTTCTATTTTGGTGAAGACTTCTATTGAAACAAAATATAAAGAACAAACTCATTTCCGGAACAAAGGACAAACTTCATAATTGGTAAATATGCATAATTTAATATATAGGAGTTTTTACATTATCATTTTCTTCCACAAAATCTATTTTGAATGCAACCTCCAGCAGTCCGGCTTTTGCTAGTAGCCACCAAGCGTATCTTCTTATTGTATTGAATCCAATTATTAGTGGTCAAAGAAGTAAAATCTTCACCAATTTTAGAAACACTGTATCATATTGACAGCTCAATCTGAATCACAGCTACCCACCCTCTCAAACACAAATAAGTTTTGAAACTGAATGTAATTGCATTTCAAATTTCAAATTGTGACATTGATTTTTTTTAACAGCTGCATTACTACATGCTACCGACTTCGCCAACCAGAAACAGACTTGGAGACAAGTGCGATAGCGTTTGAGGCTGATTCCAGCCTGCAACATGCAGAATCATCTATTAGTTATAACATAACAAAAGTGGGCGAGTACTAGGCCCGAAGAAAGACAAACAGGTAGAGGGAGAGAGAGGGAGAGCACTTTGATATTTCTTCAACAGCCTTGATCACTTCTATAGAACTTGTTTCCAGCACTTGACCTCCAAAAATAATCTCATCAAGAATAGTGTGCAACTGCCAAAATATAGTAAATTGTAAGAGCTTACTATAAAAGAAAGGGAGTGCTTCGGTCCCCCTCTAAAGCAATCACGTAGAAGCCCATTATTTTCTGGTCAAAGACCAACAGACCACATGTTCCATCAGTATTTCACGTGGATGTTGCAATACAACTCCCAAAAGCACATCAATATGGTTGAAAAAACTTAAGTGAGGAAAAGTTGCTTCACAAAGTGACTCAATATTTAACTAAATGCTTAAATCTAAAATAAGTCAACAGGCAGTGAAATAATCTTTCAGGTATCAACTAGACCTACTGCAGAGCAAAAGGTATCACTAACTCATAAACATAAAAATATCTAAGTGTTTTCTCAACTAAATCTCCCATGCCTGTTAAATCCAACATAGAGCCTTCAAATTTGAACCATATAAAGAATTCATATTTCAGGGAGCATAAGAGTTTTTTTCAAAAGAAGAAAACAAGATAAAGACTCAACCTTGCTGTAGTTGTACACAATGTCGAGCTCACATACATTTTTGAAGCATTTGTCTAAAGTCTCCACGAAAACTGCAGTCATCAGAAGTTTTAAGTGACACAAATTATCCAACCTCGTAAAAGGTTCAAGAAGAAAGTAGTTTATATAATCAACAAGCTATTAACTATATGTTGAGTTGATTCCATATAGAAGGGACACAAATCAACTCTGGTCTATTGCTACATTACACACACTTTTATGAAGATGATCAAGGAGAATTCATTACCAAGCTGATAGACCAGAAATTCCCTTTTTAGGTCTCAACATTATAGCCCATATACTATACTACTGAAGTCTTCATTCATAATAATCAACATCCAAAACTTTTTCCTTGAACAAGAAATTTTAATAACCTTAAGTTAAGGCAAAACAGAATATCCAAATGTGGAAGTTAAACAAAAACACTTATAGAATGTACCTTGTATAAGATCAAGCATAGCTAGCTCATTTTCAGAACTGTCAAATACGAAGACGAAGTACAGAGTTGCAAAGTGCTTATATACAAGGCGTGTACCCTGCTAAAAGCATAATTAAGGAAAAGAAGACACCAAATGATAAAATACATCAACCGCTTTTACATATCTTAGGGAAAATAATTATGAAAACAAATTGAAATGAAAATCGAAGATTGAAAATGAAACAAGAAGTGAATATACCGGGCCGAAAATTGAATCAGCCTCAACAAAATTGCTGACATTATCAGCTCTACCGCATAAGACTGCATGAATATCAAAACGAAAATAAATAAAGAAATGGAAGATCAATCATACAAACAGTCGTGTTGCTGAGTGCCAGAGAGAGAGCGAGAGAGACAGACAGACCTCCGAAAACGCTGCGTATTAGCTCTTGCTGCTTCTCCACGGGCTGAAATTACGAAATTGATTATACAACGACGCAACTGATTGGAGGAAAAATTGATAAACAAAAAATGTAATGGTTTGATAGAGAACGGAAGACCTGAAAATCGTAAAATTTCGCGAGGCGAGGCTTGCCCTGCGTGTTCATAACCATCACCGATTTTATCATTTTTATTCCTTTGGCTTTCTATTCCCGCTCCAAGCAAGTAAACTACAGATCGACTGATCAGACAGTGATCAATGGCTTCCTTTCTTTTTTTTTTTAAATATACAATTTCGTCCCCTTAATTTTGAGAGACAGGCTTTAAAACATCTTATAGAAAGCATTATAAAACCAGCAATTTTATTCACTTCAATACTTAATTCTTAGTTAAGTGACTAATAATTTTCCTATAACCACTCCATTTTTCATAATTAAGAAAATTATTCGTTATAATGTCATAAAATAATATTTTTAAAGAAAAAATATTATGAGTTTTAAGTCATGGAAAATATAGATAGAAAAAAAAAATATAGATAATAATGCAGATTTTAAAAAAAAAATTCAATGAATTTTTTTAATAATAAATTAAATCGCAAATAAGGAAAGCTTATGGAAATATTTCAACTCCCAAGTAATATTTGCTCGGGTCAAGATTATGGAAAAGAGTAAAACAATCGCGATACTAACCGGGTCATAAAATTATTTCATTCTTATCAACAAAATAGAAAGTAAAAAATTAATTCTTTCATTAAAAAAAGGGAATCAATTAGTTATACAAAAAAAAAAAAAATTATATAACGTTGATTATAAGAGTTTAGTTTTTTTAAGTTAGAAATATTTCTCAAAAAAACATTTTAATTTGTTAACAAAATTAGATTAGAAAGATAAAAATCTAAAATTTATGAACAAAAAAAAGTACATAAAACACAAGTACCATAATATTGTTTATTTGTTGTATTTTTTATATAGGTTTTGTTTGGAATTGAGAAATTATAGTTACTGTAAAAAAAAAAAAAACTGTAACTATTAAACAAAAGTTAATAATATGTAATTAACATAATTTTTAAATAGTAATTTTGATAAAATTATTAAAGATATAAGCGTTTCATGGTACAAATAAAAAATTATATCAACATAATTTTTAAACTACATCAGCTGATGTTTACCAAATAATTTAATACATCAATTTTAATTTCAAATTGGACCATAGTACCTCTGATATATACTATAATTTTTGTGATAGTAAGATAAAAAGTCAAAGCTGAGATTTATTATAGATTAATATAAGAAATTTTGTTTTTGGAAAAAAATTTAAAACATATTTTTTTTAAATAATAATAGCTGACTACCAAGAAAATACTATCCAAATAGAAATAGAAGAAATTTAAGGAAGGCCAATTAAATAATTATTAAAAAAATTATTACAAAGAAGATAAATTATAATAATTTGACGTACATATTTAAAGAAAAATGCTTATAAATTAGAAGTATTTAAATTTAGGGAAAAATCAATTCTCATCCCTAGGGTTTCATACAATAGTTCATTTCATCCTTGCTTTTTAAATAATAACTCAAAGCATCATTTTATTAACTCACTATTAGTTAAATACCGTTTGTTAGTTATTCATTGAGGGTAAAAAATGATTTTCTATTAAAGAGAAAATTAAAATAATAAATAAAAGTTGACATGAAATACCGAAAAAAGATGAAAACTTCTATTTCAAACAATTATTTTGCACTACTCTCTATTTTGGCGGCATGAAAAACCCTATAAACCCGAGATTTAAGTATAAAAAAAAATCACAATTTTCATATTCGTATAAGTATACTCTTTAATTGCACTGTGAACCAACTTAAGGAGAGTGATAAGGACTTGAGGGAGATAATAATGGTCAAAGAAGAGTGGTGGCAAAGCTCAAAATAAAAATTAGTTAAAGATTAAAAAGATTTTCAGCACATGCAATCACATAAAAATTGGTTGTATTTTTGAGTTTTTCTTCCAATGATTTAAAAATATTGTGTTAGTTACAATTTGTGCTTATGGTGATTATTCAATGGCTATATTAAACTATTTCATCGTTGATTTCATTTAAGAAAAAATTAATAAATTTTACATATTTTGTAGTGTTATTTAATTGTATAAAAAAATATTTTAATATAATTTATACCACTTTAATAAAAAATTATATTTTACCTTCAATGAACTACTAATTAACAGCATTAAACTAATGGTGAATTAGCGAAATGGTATTTTAGGTCATAATTTAACAAATATGAATGGAATAGACTATTCCATGAAACTGGATGAAAGTGACTTTTTCCGTTAAATTTGACATGTACAAATACACAAGCCCTAACGACACTAACGAGCCATTTAAGGAAAGCGATATTTACTGGCATTTGCGGCGCATCCCAAGGTCATAAGAAAATGGCTACTCAGGAAAACGATGAAGACGACATGGAAATAAATCCTGCAAAAATGCTGTTTCCAGCTGATGAAACACATGGAAACGGTCCTTTGCCCATGGCCATGCTAACGCAGGACACTTTGACTTCATCCTCATCCGAGACCGAGCAACATTACATGCCCTCGATTGAGTCAACGCTGGTCATACGGCAGCTGCCGTCACAGGGCCTTTCCTTCAAGCTCTGGCCCGCAGCCACCACGCTAGTTACTCTCCTAGACCAGTTCTGCAGTCACCCTAGCAACAGCCCCCTCGCCTCCAGTTTATCCAACGGTTGCCAGCTCAACATCCTTGAGCTTGGTTCGGGCACTGGTCTCGTTGGCATGGCTGCAGCGGCTATCCTCGGGGCTAAAGTCACGGTCACCGACCTCCCTCATGTTTTGACCAACCTCCAATTCAACGTTGACGCCAATGCTGGTTTGATATCCCTCCGCGGAGGGTCCGTCCACGTTGCGCCTCTTAGGTGGGGAGAGGCTGAGGCTAATGACGTGGCGGTCGTTGGACGGGAGTTTGACGTTATACTTGCCTCTGACGTTGTGTATCATGATCACCTCTTTGATCCTTTACTTGTAACGCTACGTTTGTTTCTGAATTCAGGCGAGCCTGAGCCGAAGAAGAAGATGATGAGTTTTGTTATGGCTCATTTGAGGAGGTGGAAGAAAGACTCGGTGTTTTTCAAGAAGGCGAAGAAGCTGTTTGATGTTGAGACCATACACGCAGATCTTCCGTGCAATGGTGCCAGGCTCGGTGTGGTTGTTTATCGTATGACTGGGAAAGCAAAAAGTTCTAAATCATCAAGTCAGTGTAGCTAACGCAAATTTAAGTATGCGTTTCGATCAATGCTCCTTCCCTCCGAAATACACTTGAGTCAGAAACACGACACAACAACAAAAATCTCATCGAGTTCTCAGTTTGAAAACAATATCATCAATCCATATCATAATAACATGATAATTTTACCCAAAAATGCAGATATAAACATAAATTTATTGCAGCGTTTTCCTTACAACATGCTTTAGATGAAAAGGCCGGAGAGAGAGATTTTCAAACTAAAGAACCTCACAGACACACACAATCTACAAACCAATACCAAGCTAACTCTCAAGCCTGTCATGTATATCAATATATATATATATATATACACACGCGCGCCAGCAGCAGTTTCCCATTTCAAAACAGCATCACTGGTATTGACAAGTGAAATGTATGCACACAGGTGGCTACTCAAAATGCTTCAGCGTGAAAAATATTTCTTTACAGCAGCACTCCCATAATCATCATCGCTTCCTTAGTGGTGAGCCTTTTGCCACAGCTTTCATACTTTGTGAATCTCTAAAGCAAACGAAGTGCACTATCGTTTTCCCATTAGGATAGACTGCAAAAACACTAGTTCCTATTTTCTTGCTGCAAAGCGAGCACATACTGTCACTGGTGATTTTCACTACTGTTTTCCTCTGGTTGTAGAGTTCATCTTTCACCTGTTCAGACAATTCTTCAATTAGATAACTAGATTGGATGTATATAAGTTAAGTTAGAGCTAATCAGAAGCATGCGCTATCAGCCATGTCATTGTAAAAGAAAAAACTGAATTTCTAGTAACTCATTTGCCAATTAAAACTCAAAGAAGAAGAATTCATGCTACCTGCAGGTTCTCACTCTGCCTCAGACTCTTAATCACTGAAAGGTTCCGGTGGGCTTCACTGGATTTTCTCAAAAGAGGTTCAAGAAATGGAAGCAAGTTCTGCACGTAATACGAAAGAAGCTTACAAATAAAATACTACTGCCCAGCATGGATACACAAGGATTAAAACACATAGATGGTATTGAATCATTTACACATTCAATAAATACACTGTCGCTACTTCCTCACTATCTGGAAACTCTGTTAAAGAGGCTAACTGCCAACATGAACTAACATACAAAATCTACTCGCATATAGAACCGTGAGATAAACACAAGGTCTATTTCAGCAAAGAAATCATTACAAACAGCAGGAACATACAATTCTTAACAACAAAAACTATACCTGTAGTTTAGTTTCTCTTGGCAGGAGCTTGAGAGCCTGAGCTCCATTGATTCTATCCCACCTTTGGCTCAACAGATCAAGGACCTGATCAATCATGATAGTAGAATCTCCCTCCTCACTAAATTCTTCCGCATCACCATCACTCCTGCCACTGTCAGTGCTGCTGGGACTCATTCGCATATCCTCAGCGCCCTCTATGGAAGCAATTTTCTTGGTTGTACGTCCTCCTTTAACCTTGACTGCAGTTACAGACCCAGCCTTTGGTATGGTTGTATTCTGAGATGATACCAGATTTGTAATTTGCTTCTCGAAATTCTTGGTTGCCATCCTTGGATTCAGATATATTTGCAGAAGCGTGAGATAAATATTGCCAGAAGATTTTCCAGATGGTTGATGAGCTATAGACTCATACACTCGATCACAGTAAACTAGTGCCAGTTCAGGTACACAAAGCTACAAAAGTTAAAAAAAATAATAATAATAATAAATAAAATAAAATAAAACCAACTACAATTAGAAAGTAATCATAATAATGCACCAGAAATCAAGAGAAAAATGGAGAACTAGGATTATGCTGGAGGAACCTTTCCCAATCTTGAAAGAGGTAATCAAGCGAAAAACAAAGAATTAAAATTATGCCGGTCAAACCTTTCCCGCTCTACAAAGCGGTAGTCAGAGTTTCAATAACTTTTTTCTGTGTTTTACTTCCCTCTTAAGGATGAGAGGTTCCTACAAAGAATCCCTTCCATATGTATGACCTACTTGGCATTAACCTCAGTAAGGACGAGAAAAACAGTTTTATTATGGTAGCTTGGAGTACCCTCCAATTTATGTGCTTGATTTCATGTTCTGTTACAAGTGGTTTTATATCCATCGCCATTCTTCTTATCAAGAGAAAAACAGGTTGATTAATCAAAAATACCTTATGAACATATAAAGATAAGGCAAGCTCATGTTGGTTCATTTTACCCAACAGTATTGCACGCTCTTCATATAAAGCATCTGCTGGAAGACGTTTCAACAAAACCTCAGGATTATATCCTGAGATACTCTCCAAAGCAGACAATAATTTCTTCCTTGTTGGTGAATAAGCCTTCTCATCCCATTTCTGTTGAGCACTAAGGTCTGAGTACCAATCAAGTACTTCAGAAAGATAGATTTGCACCTACAAGACATAATTAAGATAAATCTCAGCTAATTATCAGCAGTCATGTCATAATCACCATTGCCTGCACCAACTATGTCCACAGTCAGATACATACAAAACTTATTAGTATCTTTTTTTTCGTTCAAATCCTGAACCGAAATATCATAGTTTTTTTTTTTAAAGTTACAAAATCAAGAACTCTCACCATTTCATTTTGTAACTTTTCAGAGATTGAATTTTCATTCATGGCAAGCATAAGCTCCAAGTATCTCCCTTGCATGCTAGGAGCATACTGCTTCAAATAAGAGTTGACCAAGTCTGATGGAATATTCCCAGATAAAAATAGCTCAATGGTTTGCGTTGGACAGCTTTCAAGAACAAGCATTGAGAATTCCAGAACAAGCATGGGGTCAGTCCCACAGAGTGGCTGCAAAAGAAAATCCACAGAAACTAGTTTGGTATTCCACATATAAAGGCTCTAGTCTCACTCATCACTCCAGTTCCTTAGTTTCTAGGAACAAAGATTCACCCAATATAAAAGCAACCTCACTACTGGATTCCAATGCAATACACATCAAATATTTTGGTGCTATGGTTTGATTTTGTTAAACTGCAAACAGGATACAAGTTATCACATAAATGAGAATATTTACCTTGAGATATTCAATAATTGACTCAGGATTGAACTTTTGGGTATGCTCGTCCTGTGACTGATTCGATTTTGATTCTTCAACTAATTCATGCAGAAGTTTAAGAGCTTCACGGTGCCTTGCATTGGACTTGTAAAGCTCCAGCAATGCAGCATAATGGTTCTTTTTCTGAAGAATCTCCTCGCATATTTTAACATCACAGTAGTTAAGACCTTTCAGTAATTCTAAAGCCGCTGAAGACTGTCCAGTAAGAAGCAGAGCTTGCAGTAGCGCTGTGTCCAGTATTGCTGCCATCTCCCTAGCACCAGAGTACATGGGGATGGTACCACGCCCCTAAAGGACCAAAAAAATATTAGATCCTAAACTTTTTGTGTACTGGAAACTTGTACAACTGAAATAAATTATTTGGAAAAGCTTTTTATCATGACAAATCGTCAAAAAAGACTCAAAAAATGTAAACATTTAGTACAGATAAGTGTCAATATCAATGCACTCATTAGTGCATCTACATCATTTTACCTAAATCTGATCCATACTAATTTATCAATTATAGAATAAAAACTAGCATGATGCGACATCATCCAGCAAAGAAGAAGCAATATTCACATTCAAAGTAAAATATAAACCTAATATCATGAATAGCAAACATATTATACAGGGCAATGACATTTATTTAAACGTAATATCATGAATAGCAAACATATTATATAGGGTAATGACACACGAAATTTTGAGAAAAGTATACTAAAGGAAACTAGTAATTCACCTTGCTTGATTTCTTAAACCTGGTGGAATCATGAGATGTAAAGTTATCTCCCACAGCATCTAAAACAACCTCTTCCGTTCCCTCAGCAGTGGCCTTTTCAATTATACTGGATCTCTTCTTTTGCAGGAACTTAATGAGAGCCATGAGAGTATTATGACTCATTTTCTTGGATTTAAGTGTTGCATTTTCATCCAATTCTGATAGCTGTGCTGGAGGGGAGGACTCCATATCGTCTGACATCCCAGAAGAACCTCTTGAGAGACTTGGAGCATCAGAAGAAATGTCCAACAGCCTTTCTGGTTCAGGAACCACAGTTGTTTTAGGAAGCACAATAGATGGATACAAAGAAAGCGCATAGGTAATATCCACTTGAGATGCCAAGAAATGTTCCATGGCCTCCTCATAGCTCCCGGTGTCAAAAAGGTAGTGAGCAAATCTGTAAAAACAGTAACAAACTAAATTAACACTAGTTTATGGTTGAAAATGTACAAGCACGAGGACCTATAGTCCACTATTATATACATCACGAGCAGATGAGAAAAACAAAAAATCATACAACCATGCATAACCTGAATGATTAATCAGCAAAATATGCACTGCACATATATGATGTACAACGGAATCCATCAGCCACCATATAAATGTAAACCTTATGTAGAAAAGCATAGATCAATTTTTTTTTTAATTGTTTAACCTAATGGAAACCCAACCCCCTCCCCACCTATGTAAGCAGGGCTCGAATCCCAGACCTACTGTTTCCAAGATAAGAGATTTTACCACCTCAATTAGATGGTACCCACAACAATGCAAAGCAAAGCAAAGATCATAATATGTCATTTTCTGTTTTTTTCTCTAAGCAAGCATACTTATTATTATAAACAATAAAATTCTATTATAAAGATATATTATTGTAGAAAAATAATAGTAATCAAAATTTCAAAAATTGAATCTATTTAATAGAATTCTAATAAAGATAATATAATTATCTGATAATTAATATAAGTGTGTATGTGCGTGTGTAATTCTTCTTTAATGTCGTGTGTAATTCTTCTTTAATGTGGATATCCTCACTTTAACAAAGTGAGGATGCTAACTGAAATACAAAAAAAAAAAAAAAAACCACAGATTTTAATACATTAGAAACTCAGTTTTTTGTCTGTTAGTGCATTAAAATATTAGAAATAAATAGTAATATAACAATAATTAAAAATAAAAATATTGAAAACTATTCAATAATGAATTGCAATTAATATTGAAGTTCAATATCTACTTAGTAAATTGATTTTAAATGGTTTGGTACTGGAATTTGATGGAATTACCCTGAAGAGAGTATCTGGCCTAACTTTAGATAAAGAATTTCCAGACATTTCAACGAAAAAATGTGAATATAATCGAACGGTCAAATTTCTCTCTACCAAGGAGAAGATGCCGGTTTGATTCCCTCTATCCGCTAGGGTAAAGTAATGTAGTTAATAGGGATGATTTCTTATAGTTGACTGTGATAATATAGTGCCTCTATCTTTCCACTCCAACAGGGAAAGAAAAACGTGTTAATTAATTATATAATTAACATTTAACAGGATTTGAACCCGTGACCTAAAGGTTATGAGCCTTACGACCACCAGTTTTTGCAACAGCTGTAATGATGCAACAGCTGTAATGACATTGCACAATGAGTAGAGTTGGATTTAGAAATGATGCTCAAGATTTTGATAAAAATGTAACTTCAAAAATCCAGCAAGAAAAACACCAGCATTTGGCTGCACCCAAATTTTGAGAAACCGGCTAAAATTTCATCAAGCTCTTTCCTCAGCCCAGCAGAGCCAATATTATCCATCCATGGCTACCCAAAAGGAAGATCAGGGCACTTGGGCCAGCCAATAAACCCGCAATGCAATCAATTAAACTTTTAAATCAAGTCAGGTTCCGGGCATGGAGTTTATACATCATAATAAATTCATGATGCAGTTTGATAAATATAGAGCTTGGTTTGTTCTTTTTGCATGTTCAGTTGCAGTATACAAAACTGTACTGCAAAATTGATTTGATGTATTACTGTCTCATAATTTTTTTCTTAAAGAAGGTGTGAAAGTTGAGAGAGCGAGAGAGAGAGAGAGAGAGAGAGAGAGAGAGAGTGAAGAGGGATATTCACCTTATGTGAATTGATCCCTCCTTTGCAGCTCGAAGGCTTGCATCTTCTGGTGGAAGCAGCTTGCACAAGGCCAAAGCCTCCTCAAAATCCCCAGATGCTGTCAATTGTACAATCTGCAATTCATTAACAGACAAAAATTCTTATGCAATTCTTGAAGCAAGGTATTGTGTTCTTTCTACATTAGACCACCAAGTCATGGCCAAAAGCATGATAAAGCAACAAAAGACATAAATGGCAATTATAAGACTATAAAAAGAATTATTCTTAATTCACATGAAATCTTATATCAGTCCAATTTGCTTTTACAAATCCTATGTCTATCTATACATAACATTGACCTTATCAAGAGTACTAAGATACCTGTGCGCCAAGAGGGACAGGGAAGAGCCCAAAAATAGAATTTTCTAATGCAACAATAACAGCATTGCTGCTTGGAATAAGATGCCGGACATTTTGGAGAACAATTGTCTGTATCAAAGCATACGGAACTCGAAGAGATCGAACCTGTAAAAGAGAATAGCAGAAACGCATAAATGCCAAACTTCCATCAAATTAAAGAAAATGAACTACCATTTAGTCAGACTACCTCAACACGTCTAGGTAACAAAGCAATTGCATAAGGCTTTTGGATGATAACAGCGATAGGTGCCTCTGACCAGCAAATCCTGTCTGCCTGAAGAAGCTTACCATTTTGGTCCACAAATACCCCAATGTTCTCCTGACAGCAGTAAGAAACTTTACCTTAATAACTCTCAAGCAAGATATTGAACTGCTGTATAAGTTGATATCAGAAATCAATATTTGTTTTGCATACAGTAAATTAGGAATTTGAGATCCCCAAGCAGCGATTAATCATGGGTGCATTCATTCTAAATACACACGGTAACGAGTTTGTTCATTAATTCATCGTAAAATGGTTTTCTATTCATATGCAGTTCAAGGACATTTTAACATACAAGAACAGAGAAGCAGAACATAGGAATGTCTATAGAAAGGAAAGCTTTCATAGACATAGCAACTAGCAGGAAAAGAAATGAATTGTTACTTTTTTGTCTGCCAAATTTAATCTAAACTAAATATAAAAACTATAAAATATAAATTTGTTTTGCAGCAAATGATCATCAAAGACAAGTACCTTTCCAAGAAGGAGTTCACCAGAAAGAAGCGAGACCACTAATGGCGGTCCAATTCTCCCAGAAGGAAACACCTCAGACAATGCACCATTTGTCGCATTCAGTATCATGTATCCTTTCCTAATTGCTATACATATATTTTCACCGCACCAAGACATAGACTTCACAGTATCTGGTACTCCAAAATCTTTTACCTCTACGAATCCTCGCCCCCCTAGAGCAACACATACAGATTAACCACAAATACATTTTTGAACTTCAACTTTCCACTACAAGCTGCAGCTGAATTAGCAAATTCTATTTTCACATCAATATTTGAAAAAATATATATATATCATTCATTCCCACATCTAAGCTGCAGCTGCTTCTTCCTGGTGGGACAAAATCTAAGTGAATAGCGATAAAAGTTTCTAACAGTTGAATTCACTCAATATGCCTCAAATTCTCACAAAGTGTGACTGATAAGAAAAATAAGGTACAAAATCTAAAATTTGACAACTATTGTTATTTTTGAAAAGTTTCTTTCTCTAAATTCTACAAATGATCAGAACCAAAAGATAAATTAAGGTAAATACCATCATGTCTGAAAATACAGACTCTCTTTTGCCTGGCGAAACACAAAAAGCCTCTTCGATCGTCCCATGAGTACACATTAGCACCTTTGGCTTTAGTTAACACAGCGATTGTCTCCAAATTGGGGAGCCTATGGAAAGCAATCGATTCAGAGAGCGATAAGAGGAGCTGTCTAGAGGCCAATACCTCCATTGACAAAATAGGCTTCTTCGAGAAGCCAGAAATGGTTCTCTCAAGCTCGTATGATTCCTTGCGGAGAGACTGATAGTCGGACGGTGGAGATCGGTCGGACTCTGAGGACCCTGGACTGTAGATTTTGAGAGAGCCATCGGAACAGCCAAGGAGGATTTTCAAGCCGTAAGATGCGACAGCATCGATTTTTGGCGAGCAATTGCTGATTAGCTCCAGCGAATCAAAGGCATTGTGTACCATTATTGGCCCTTTTTTTTTTAATTGTTGTTCGATGAGATTTTCTTTTTCAATCTTCTTTCACAGGGATTTTTCCCTTTATACAACCCACCAAACTTTGGCCATTTATGATAATATGCTGTCACAGTTTAAAATTATGAACATATGCTGATTTGATATTGATGAGTACAAGCACTCTTTCATTCATTCCACAGACCAGTGATTGTCGAGTACTTTAGGCAGAACGTGTTTAATGAAAGAGTGCAGTCTGATGTTTGGCTGCATCAATGGCTGCATTATTAGTTAATAAATAAAATAAGTTTTTAATTTAATATTCTATTATATTTTTATTTTTATATTAATTATATTAAAAATATAATTACATGAAGTATTATTTAAGTATATTATTATTATTATTATTAAATTTAATATAAGTAATAATAAACATTAAATAGTGTATAAAAGTACAATAAAATGTTACATTATGCCATTATATTACAATAATTAATATATAAAAATTAATTATTTTTAAATAGTTTAATGTAACTAATAATAAGTACCTAAGTATTAGTAAATTTAAATGATAATAATTTACAATTAATAGTAACATAAATAATGATATAAAAACTATATTGTAGCTTAATACATCATTATGCAATATAATGCATTATGTCAAACACACCATTAACTATATTGTACTAAGGTGTATTGTATTAAATTGTAATGTGCATATTAGATTTGGTATAGTATGAACTGTATTATATAAAATAATATGATTTTATATTAATATAATAATTAAATTAATATTATTAAAATTTATGATTTTATTTTTGTACTATGTATGATAAAATACT
The DNA here is from genome assembly GCF_000493195.1 of Citrus x clementina. Taxonomy (NCBI): domain Eukaryota; kingdom Viridiplantae; phylum Streptophyta; class Magnoliopsida; order Sapindales; family Rutaceae; genus Citrus; species Citrus x clementina. The sequence continues at coordinate 2,000,533 of NW_006262075.1, read as the reverse complement.
ATAATATTGTTAATAAATTATATAAAAATATTTAATATAATTTATATCTATATATTAGTCATTATAATATAGTATAACTTAATATTATAAGGAAAATTAGTATTATGTAGTAATATAATATATTATATTATAAACAATATAATATTAAATTATAAATTTATTTTTATTTATTAATGTGGAATATAGTTGTTTAATTTAAATGATTTTATGTAACGAAAGTAAAATAATGTATTATCATTTATATATTAAATATTGAGGTTTATTATTATTTTATATTGTTATTTAATTTAAATTTTATTATTTAGGTATAAATATAAATTAATATTTAATTGATTTAATTTATATAATTTTTATAATTTATATAATTTACTGAATAATAAAAGTTAAAATAACTATATTTAAAATATAATTAGTATTTTAATGCAATAGCCAAAACCCCACTCCTCATAGGTTTATTTATACACCTTTCACTGTATTAATCACTTTTTTAATGCAGTGCAATATAATTAAAAACTGCAGGTTAGCGTAAAAATAATATTTTAATATAATACAATGCAGTAAATGCAAGCTGCTAAACACACCATCAATAATGAATTTAGTTTAATTTTATAATTTAATACCCAAATTAAACAAAACAGTCAAGTAATCAAGTAATGAGTACTCTAGTCAACTGGGCGTCACGTATTTACAAGAAAATTCATCAAAATTAAAAGTTTTGTAATATATAAGTGCATCGAAATGATTTCTATATTTTATTATTCTACAATAATGCGGACAAACACATACACATGCATAGTTTCATGTATTAGACATCTCTTATTAATCTAAACTAACGAGATTGCTTCTTGAAATCTTGTAGAACGACATGAGCAGCGTTGCGACCAGGTGCACCCATTACTCCACCTCCAGGATGTGATCCGCTCCCACACAAGTATAACCCTCTTACCGGAGTCCTGTAACCTGACCTGTAATTTTAAAGAAAATGATTTCTGTCTCTTATTATAAAAATTTCATGGATCATCCCCAGTTGTTAAGCATTACCATCCTTTGACAGGTCGCATCAAGAAAAGGGAGTCCAAACCCATAGCACCATGAAAAATATTTCCGCCTGTCATGGACGGTCAAGATTTAGTAAACTCAACAATGCAGTAAAAAAGTGTAGTGTTTAGCTAAAGATTATGGATATTCATCATGTCAATTTCCAATAGGCACTACTTACAGGTCTACGGCTGGGAAGTCAAATTACCTGTAAGACCAAATTCTCTTTCGAGATCAGGTGGTGTCAGCAAGTCGTAACCAATTACTGATGAGCTGAAGCCAGGGGCATATTCATCAATCAAACTAAAACATTTTTGCCCGTATGATTCCTACAGAGACAATATCAATTAGCTCACAATGCATCTGTTTAGTTTTGCTAACAAGCAAGAACATGACAAGTGTAAAAATCTTCTTCTAATGTATCAAATAGAAATGCAAACCGACAGTTGAGAGAGTACCAAAGCAGTGAACAAGACAAAAAATTGAACTAGTTGGAACTGCAACTCACTCTGTATGTAGGATCTTCCCAGCTACCATCTGAAGGTTTATACGGTGTGTATTGTGTGAATAAGCTGACAACATGTTTACCTACAAGAAAATGTGCAGATCATTCTTCTACAATCATAATTTAGTTAGGTAAAATAACATACCTCATAGGTTGAACACATAATATGTAAGTAAGAGCATTATCTACAACTTGAAAGTATCGACAAAGTGTCCAATTTATTGCACTTTCGTTTCTCTCCTTGAGAAAATTATTTGCAGTTTTTTTACCTTTTTTTACCTTCAGTGAAGAAAAAATAGCAGTTGTCCAAGAAAACTGAGGCAGGCAAAAGGAACTAAGCCCTTACCAGGCGGAGAAATAGTTTTGTCCAGTGAAGAAGGAATTGTCATCTCCATAACAGGCCTTCGCGATGGTAAACCATTCCAAGCATCTTGACAAGCTGAGCCAATCTCTTCCATACTTGACAAATGAAATAAATAATCGATAATGAGCAGTAGCAGTATCACACTCTAAAATTAAACAATTCAGTTCTAAAACCTGTGCACGTAACAAGCTGGTATCAAATTGGGAGATTGAATCTCTAATTTTCAACATTATTTTAATCCAGGCATATAACACAACAATACCACTTGCAAAAGCAGGCATAACCAGTTATAGAAGTAGGTGCAGGCAATTGGACAACCTCATTTAAAAAAGAAAAGAAGATCCCATGCAATACGTTTTAAGCATAAAAATAAAAGCATACCTTTCACAACCAATGTGTACAGTGGCTGTATGATGAGGGCCCACCTCAAGTTGGCTTGACTTGAAACAATGAAATTGTGGCAATTTATCAACAGCAACATTGATTTTCGTAACTCCCTGATTTAATCAGTAGATCTTGATTAACAAGGATTGAGAATCCATTAATTTCAAACCAATGAAACAATAGTGATGAATCAACAACAACATCTTAAAGAAATAATGATTCAAAATTACAAAGTAATCTGAAATTAGAGATTGAAAAATGAAAGGGGCATAAAGTTTAACATTTTGCCGGGCATCAGCAATAGAAGCTATTAATTAAGCAATCTTACAGAGTGGTAGTCTGAGTACTTAATAGCACGAAGAAAATCATCTGGTAAAACATCTCGAGGAACCAATCCCTGCACTAGAAAAACTTAAGTTTTGAGAGGAAATATCTGATAGTAAGGAAAGTTTGTACAACATGAATCATCACATTAATCTTTAATCAGACATAACTTTTGAACAAAAAGATTACCAGCAATACACTTCTTACCATGAAAGTCTTATAAGGGGTTGCATTTGACAAAACAAATGAAGAATGAACTCGTGTCCCATCAACTAGCAATACCTAGTTAAACAACATAGTAAATTATCTGATAGTCTGATTAAACCTTTAGATCAACTCAGTCGACGCAATGCATAAAGTGAACCAACCCCATCTACTTCACCAGAGTCTCCGATCATTATTTGTGAAACCTGTATGCAAAGATAAAAAGTTCAAAACCCAGGAACATAAAATCTAATGAAAAACCATAGCAAACTATTCAAATAATACTGTGGAAAGGAATAAAGACGAGAGGAAATTAAATAACTCATTAAATACACAAGAGTGGATCATTAAAAGGTCAAACTCAAAGAAAAATACATTGCAGTTATATTCACATCTTCACTCCAGACCAAGGCTCCAGTATTGCATAGGTTAAGAGGTATGCTTGAATGAAAGAGTTGTGTAAAAAATAATTAACACAACATGAGGAAGAACACTAAACACACCTCTGTATTCACTAGAATATGTGCACCAGCTTTGGTGGCAGCTTTACTTATGGCCAAGGATACTGAACCCATCCCACCTTCAACATGCCTACAAGGAATGTAACTCTAGCATGAAAAGCTCATTTTACATACTATAACTAATATATTTCAGCTATATGCTGGTTGAATTAAATGTTCTCGCTAACCAAAAAGCATTTGTTATACTTTAACTAATTCACACCCCCCCCCCTTTTTGTGGGAAACCTGGATGGTACGAGGGGAGCTTTATTGATAAATTGAACTTCTCTCTCTCTCTAACTATTCTGTCCATAGCATTATGTTATTTAAGTGGATCTTGTACAACCCTAATGTAATATAATATGCACTCAAGGAAAACAAAAAATATACTCAAATCCATTCCAAGGAAAACAAGAAATATACTAAAACCGCATGCTAAGTTCATGGAATTTTTAATGGAATTGGAAAAGGAAGACAATTGAACTAAAATCATCTGTTCGAATTTTTTATGAATCTGTTCAAAAGCTTTTGTGAAGCAATTGAACTAAAATTATCTCCTTGATACATAACCTCTTGAGGTCATGAAATTCAAATAGTTTGACACTACCAATCATAAAAGTCGACGTGTGTTGTAGACCAGGTGTTTCCAATTTGTTGCAAGGAGTAGTAAGATACTCAATCATATAGAGAAGTCCAACCCAATCATAACATAAATAAACTTGTTAACTTACAATGATGTAAACTCACGCTTTGCCATTTACAACTGTCTTTTAACCTTGTTATTTTATTCCACAAATTATCCCAATTCACTACTAATATCCTCTTTATTACAGATCTTGAAATGGAGAAGTACTGAATTGCTGGAACCGATCCATCATCCTTGTATCATATCAAGGGTGATTGAGAGAAAAATTTGGAACATGAGTTAAAAGCCTCAGGTGATTACAAACATCCAAGCTGGAATAATGCATGGGATAGTAAAATAGATCTAATTTTGAACTTGACAATTTGTACCTTACTATTTTGCAGTTTACAGTAGCATCATTACGATTTACATCAACTTCACAAATGAAATACTTACGACCAAAGGTTACGATCACCATCAGTTTCACCCATAACATGATGCAGCAGCACGTATCCACTCCCGGGTGCATGGATACTTGCCTAGAATAATTGAGAGTGCCAATTGAGCAATGTACAATTAATTCAGTAGAGCACCACACAACCCCAGACTCCGGATTTTGAGATAGATTGACACTGAATCTAACATCAGTCAGTTTAAACCAACATCCTTTTGTATTTTTTCAGTAATGCAAAAAAAGATCTGAACCTTAAAAGAAAGCAAGGTGAAAGGATGATCATCCTCACACCTAAATGTTGTTAATACTTAGAGAAACGGGTGTAGATAGATAATAAAAAACATCAGTGTGTGAAACAATTTCATAAAATTTAATTGTATCATTCTACTAAATCAAAATGAAATCTAACTTCAAATGAGGATAAAAAAGAGAAGTCCTACCATACTCCCAGTGATAGCATCTGCTGCCACTGTTGCCTTCAATACATCACTCTGTATTTAGCAAAAGATAAAATCAGGAAAATCAAGAAAGACAAAATAAAACAAACACCCCCACACACTCATGAAGATCAAAGCACTTGATGAATTTAATCACTAATGGTAAATTAGTGGAATACAACAACATGTAACATATAAAGAGATAACCAAAGAGCGACATTCAGTAAGAAGTTTCATATTCATGACAACACCCTCATCACTCTGAAACCAAGCTTCAATTCATTCATCTAATAGTAAATTTGTAACGTAAGCAGAGGAAATTCCATTTGCAGGAATAATTTTTAAATTTTTCAGGAAAAAAAAAAACACATCAATAACACTACTGACACAAATTATATATTGCGCTTCAAATGCAATAGTTGTATGGGATCATACACCAAATATTCATGTCAGAAACACCTTCATAGTTTCACAAATTTTGAAGCCTAGTATATAAGATTTAAATTACAAGATTTATTGAATAAAAGAACATGACATTGAATTTATTCAAATCATTAAGCTATGACAACCTCAAACCACTTGTTTAAAATCTTTGTCGTTGGGGACAATAGGATGTCCATAAAATCCCTATCAAAATATTACAAAGCTGAGTGTTAATAAATCATTATCATATAGTTTTCACAACAATCAAAATGACACATGTATGCATTTACTTTCTTTTCTTTTTTTATGAAGTAAATAACATTTGTGGTCCAAATGATACATACACCAGATCCTTTTGGCCTAACGACAAGACATGCCGCAGACAACGCGCCCAGAAAACTGATTTTTGCATCTTGTCCCTCAGTAGATCATGAAAGGATAAATCTCCATGCAAAGCTTCAGGTGGAGGTGAATCCAAAAGAAAATCCATGATTTTACAGAATTTAGAAAGCTCATTTTCATATCTGTTAATTAGCCAGGAAAAGGGGGGGGGGGGGGGGAATTACCTTTCAGAAGAGACATTTAATAAATAAATAGTCCATACACAACAATCTAACAGCAAAAAATAAATTCAAAGAACCTTGGATATGTATCGGCATCACGTTTTGAGAATTTGGAAATCTCTGAATTATTCTGTTGATCATCAAACCCCAGGAGAAGGTAAAGGCCATCAAGACATGGTGTGAACGACGTCGCAATTGGCTTTAACAACTTTAAGCCATGTTTTTTCAACTCTAATTCCCTTCAGGTTTTATCATTTTAAAGCATTGTCGATTCGATTAGCAATATAATGTAAAGAAAATGTGGCAATACACGATCAGAGGCGTTTTAATTACTAAAGTGTGGAGTGGAACCACCTAATGACCGAGGGGCGGAGCAGGCTTTGAAGGTAGCTGCAGCGAGAGAACTTGAAGCCAGGGATAAGCTCTTCAGTCACGGCTGCCCCACCGATGACGTGGCGCCGCTCGAGCACGGCCACTGAGAGGCCTCCGCGAGCCAAATAAGCGGCGGCTATCAAGCCGTTGTGGCCTCCGCCGATCACCAGCGCGTCCCATTTCTTACCCTTTAACGTCCGTGTCAAGCTAACGCCGTTGCTAAAGCTCCTTCTCCACATTTACTCCTCCGTAGGAGACTCGAAGTGTCACAATGCGCGACAAAATTTTGAGTTCTTACGTGGAGGGAGTGCTGGAGTCTAGCAAAGTTGAAATGGACCCATTTGCGACAGTGGATTAATACTGGGTTGAATTTCCAATTATCCCCACTATATTCAAACCGCTCCATTTACTTTTAAAAATTTTAAGTTACGCTTATTTTTATTCTAAAGATTATTAGATTCGGATCGAATTCACTACTCAGATGTATCTAATTAGATTTCAAATTATGTGGATTGAAAAAAAAAATCATTTGAATCAAATTCGAACCTCAAAATCAATTCGAAATAAATTGAAGGATGATTATCTCAAATGAATTTAAGTTCGGATGAATTTCGATTTAAATGATATTTCAGATTAAATTCGAATTTAGAGTTTTTTTGACAATTTTCACATAAAACTCACTAAATCTATAGTTATTTTTATATTTAATTATTATTATTATTTTTTAATAAGTAATGCAATCTGATCCGATTGTTCATATCAATCAAGAACTAATCCGATCTAAAGAAAATATAATGGGATGACATAAATTATATGCCAACATATATGGTGCAATATCCAATACTTACCCCTACAAAAGGTAAGGTAAAAATAAGGTGGATTGATGAATACCTTTTTCTCTTCTTAAAAAAAATGGCATAAATTGAAATTTTAAAAAATATGGCTATCTAAACATAGGAAATTAATCAAAAACTAAACTTTAGCATTGTGGGATTTAGTAGTGTGCTCCTGACTTTACTTCTCTGTTGACAACGACGTTCTGTTCACCGTTGGTCTCATGGTCTAGTGGTTAGGACATTGGACTCTGAATCCAGTAACCCGAGTTCAAATCTCGGTGGGACCTTTTTCATTTTCCCTTCTAGTTTTACAATCAGGCTAATTAACAAGATGAGTTTTCTAAGCTGGCTAACACATGAATGCGACGCAATTGATATGATTTTTACATGTGATGATTTTTACCTATTAATTTACTTAGGAGTGGCAATAAAGAGGGGAAGGGATTGACCGTCCCCATCCCCAAAGTACTGCTTAAATCCTCGTTATAATTATTTGAGGGAAGGAAAGGAGAATCCCAAATTAATAAAAACAGATTCTAAAAAAATTTAATTTTTAAATAACTAATAATTTTATTTTATAAACTTGATAAAATTATATTATAATAATAGTATAAATCATTATACCAAAACAAAAATATCAAAATAAACTAGGTCGAAAAATATTTCCATCAAACAGAATTAATATTATCAATATTACAACATAATCCATATGTGACTCATCCACAAAATAGAGGTGTTATTGTCTATATAATTGAGGCATTGACAAATTTTATTCAATTCTTTACATTATCTCTCATTGATATTATTCTATATATATATTAGGGTTTTATATTAAAATATATTTACTAGGAATTATTAAAAAAAATAAAAGCTAAAAATGGGCACAATAGAGAGGGGATAGGATTTTCATCTAATTCATGTCCATTTCCCGAATAAAATTGAATATTAAATGTTGGGCTTAGCCATAATAAATCAGTTAAGAAGGAATAAGTTTTTTTTTTTTTTTGATTACATGAGACTATTGCTCAAATTACAGTTCAAATTACAACTCATATTACATGAGAGTATAATTGATATGTACAATCATATATTTGTACTGAGTCCTATTGATATGAATGTTGATATGACACAGCTCAGATTTTTAACCCTCTCAAATATTCGAGGGATGTCAAACTCCCATCCTGGGAGAAAGACTGTCTTCACTCGAGCTCAAGGGCTCCAAGGAAGAATATTTAAATTAAACCCCTACAATGCGACTGCGGAGGCTCGAACCCCTTCCCTCATAAATGTGAGGGAGGGGCTCTAGCCACTTGGGCTTAGCCCAAGTGGTTAAGAAGGAATAAGTTAAGAGGCCTTGTTTGCAATAAAAACCAATCCACGGCACAAGGGTACACGTCAGTTTTATACCATTTTAATAATTAGGAATCTTACAATAGATAGGCATTGCTTATGGAAGGCAAAAATCTCAAAGGAGATAGGGCTTTTGGGGATTCTCATTAAGTGGGGAAGAGATGAATATTATTTAATGTTGACATTAGATTTTTTCTCGCATGAGGTCGAACCAAGTGCAACAGATGGAGGTAACTTGCACATTACGTTAACAGCTTCCACACTTGATTTTTTCTCGCATAAAATTGAATATTAAATTAATTGTAGGAACAGAGAAATTAGCAAATTTTGACCTTACTGCATATTTGGAGTGATTAACAAGTCAATTTAAAAATCCTTTACGTTAACAACTAAGTTTTTATTTACTTCTAAGAGCATGGTTGACTGAATTTCAAGTAATTTTATTTTATTGATCATCCGAATACAAATCTCCAAGATAAGTAAGGTGCTTGAAAAATAAATTAGGGCTTTTCTCACCCGTTGGGTTTTAAAAGAACCTTTTTAAGATAGAATCTGATTATTTAGCCCGTTAAGCGGCCTTTGCTTTCTCAAAGAACTTGAAAGTCCTCGACGCTAGTGAACAACCACGTTTATTAGGCATGAAAGTCGCATCACGTGCCTGAAAGATTTCTTGTGCTTCTTGTGACAGGGAAATCTCTACATCTTAACCTTATCTGAATAATTAAATGATGCCAACTTTGTAAATTAAATCTCTCTGATCCCGTAATTCAGGCCTATAGAGCTCAGCTTCCACACTTGATTCTTATCCTAGAGCACTCGAATATTAACCAAAATTAGCAATAACGATGTTTGCCATCCTGGAACTAATTCTTGATTAATGACAAGTTGCCAGTTGGTTAGCAGCTCCGGCCTCTCGGCTTTCTTTTTTTTTTATTAATCTCTTAGCTCTCGGCCTCAGCTGCTTTCCTTAAGTTACTATCAATGGGCAGTACCTTCTTAACAACTCAGATATAAAAAAAAAAGGGTCGCTACTCTTGTATCCATCATAGACTGGAATATCAATGTTCAATTGGCATCCTCATCTGCATCGATTCGCCTACTTGCAATATACTTGCCAGAAGAGCATTAGCAGAAAATATGGAATAAAAGCTGATGATATCACAAATGAATTTTGCGAAGGATCAGACATGTTTATTACGAAAAACACTTTCAAATACTCCTCAGGTTTGAAGTTATAATTTACAAATGCCTTGCAATAGATAATAACTAGTGTTTCGTTGCCACTTTAAGTTGTATTCTAAAAAATTTTTAAAAAGAAAAAAAAGAAAGTTGTATTCTATCTCTCCAACTCAAATGAACAGGAGTATTCAAAAATGTTTTTCAACCTTTAATCGTTCATACAGACAAGATTAGGAGCACAGGATCTGGCTTTTAGACTTTTGGTCACATTCTTGATCTACGTGTTGAGACAGCTATAATATTCTGGGTTATGCAAGTGGGTTCGTTTCTTTCAAGAACCTTAAATAATTTTTTGAATAATAAAAAGCCCACATGCTCATAAACTATATAAGAACGTCGTACTCCCAGTTAATAAAATATGTAGGAAAAATTTTGAAGACTTGGAAAAGAAGTAATTAATTAACCAAAAGAAAAGACAAAAGGAAAAAGCAAGCTGCTGTGGGCTGACTAACACTTAAAAAAAGCAACGAAAATATTGATATCCTTTTGCTTCGTGTTTTATGGCTAATATAATATAATATATATGCGATATACAAACTTAGTTTTAGCCAACTTGCACCTCACTGTACACTCCATTCGTTTCTGGTTTGGTCGCCGCCTGCATAGCAACTTCGCTTCCCTTTCTATCTTGACTAGAGTCTTGCACTCACATTTCATTTCTCCATTTAATTTGCCAGGATAGTTCACATTTCACTGTTCATGAGCTTCTCTTCTCTCTCTATACATTCTGCTTAAGCACCTCTGGTCTTCTTGAAAATTCGCCTTCGTTTCCCTTTGAGTACAACTTGCTTCCATTGTTTACCTATATATATGGAATATTCCGGTCAGCGTACTTCTACTATTTCGGGGTCGAGTTGGACAGCCAAGAAAAACAAGTTGTTTGAAAATGCTCTGGCAATATACGATAAGGATACCCCTGATCGATGGCAAATCATAGCCAAGATTGTTGGGGGAACAAGCGATGAGGAAGTGAAAAGGCGGTATGAGATGCTCGTTGATGACATCAAGAGCATTGAGTCAGACAGAGTGCCTCTTCCTGATTATGCACAAAACGACACCAGCAATGAAAAGCGCAGGTATCTATTTTAAAATTCATTATCATTGCAGCAAGCATCACATGTTAAAAAAGCTAGTTAATTTGTGTCAGCAGAGCACTTTTTGCTGCCTGGCTTTTATTTTTCTAATCCGCAGGGCTGAAGCATAAAGCTGATCAATGGCGACTGCTAAGCATGAATTAGAGAAAGAGAATTTTGGAGGAGTAATCACTAGTCGTTTAATTTAATTTGTCTTTGTATTTTCCTGTCTATGATAACTTAAATGTAACAAATTTAACTTCAAAAAACAAAAAAAATGTAACAAATTTTGTTCTTGACCTAGACTTATATATGCACATTACTTTCTTTTCCTTCATTTTGTTTTTTGAATATATATAGTTTGCTCAACTCTTTGTTATGTATACAAATCATGAAGGGAAGCAGAACAATGGAATTTTCATTTCAGCACTTCTTGTTTTATCATTTCTGAGTATAACAGTAACTCAATTTCTTTGCTACCTGTATGAGTTTGATTCAAACCTTAAACTTATTATTTTCAACACAAGAGATTTTAACAAACAACAAATTTAACTTATTAACATCCTTAATCCAGTACTTGTTAATTATCACTCACTCACTCACTTATATTACAGTTTGGACTTTCTCAAGTGATTTGGAACAATAATAAAACTGAAATTGTAAATTGAAGAGTAGAAGAACTCATATTTGTGATTTGTCAAATGAGCTCCCTCATTAATATTAAACCAACTAAAATATGTAGAAATAAAACTTTTTTTTTTTTAATGACTGAAATTTTTAAATAAAAAAAAATTAATGGCTTTATTTGGGAAGAGGGTGGGGAAAAATATTGGAAAGAAATTGAAGCTTAAAGCATATAATTACACATAGGCCTGCTAGACGGATTGGAAGCGATGTTGTTATGAAAGGCACCCCGTCACATGGCTGGTGCAATTTCCTAACAGGGATAATTGTCTAAGGCTATGTTTGGCACATATGATTAGACTAAATTAATTTATGAGATTAGATTGGATTATATTATATTATATAAAGTATTATTTTTTATTTGGTATAATGTCGAATAGCATTATGTTAAATTCAATTTAATAAAATAATAACTATTTCAATAGTTCAATTACTTTAAAATTATAATAATAATTGTCGATTTTTAATATACAATGTTATTATAAAATTAATAAGAGAATAGTTTTTTGTTTAATATTATTTAATTTTTTATATAAATTATTGACGTAAATTTTTTTGAAATTTAATCTTAAAATTAAATACAAGTGAAAAATAAATTATCGAATAAAATTTTATTAATTTGGCTTAAAATAAGACCTGAGAATTAATTTTCCCTAAACCCATAAAAGAATTTGGACTAGAAGCCCCAAAATATATGGACCAAAAGTTAGATTAATTCATTAATCCGAACTGTCAAGTACAGTATTAGATTTGATCACCCGCTGGTTTCTTTGAACACCCTCCCCCCCTTTCTCTCTCTTCTTCTTCTCTCTTAATCGGCTTAAAGTTGGTAATTTGAGTAGCTTTAGTGGGAGTATTTTGTAATTTCAACTGGTATTTATTATATTTGAAAGTGGAGGAACAATGGAACAAGAACTCCCGTGTAAGGAGTAGATGATATGAGAGAATGAATACCGCCTACGCAGCCACGTTTCGCACAGCTCATCTACAGACTACTCTGGAGTCTGGAACCGAGTTTGAGAGAAAGAGAGGGATGGCTAGAAGCGAATCGTCGCCGATTAAGGTTCGAATTATTCCTTTTCCTATTTAATTAGCTGCATTCACACACACGCACATATATGTATATGTGTGTGTGTGTAATATGGAAGGAAGCATTTCCATATGGTTTCCTAATTGTTAAAGGTTAGACTTCATGACAGATAATTCTTGGTTCATCATCAATGGCACGGAAAGAAATCCTAGCAGAAATGGGATATGAATTTACTGTCGTAGTAAGCGTTCCAGTGAGCATTCATTTTATACACACACACACACAAGAGCTCGTCCAGTCCAGTTTCATATCCGTTTATGATTTTAGACTGCAGAAATAGATGAGAAAAGCATTAGGAAGGATAAGCCAGAAGATTTGGTAATGGCTCTTGCTGAGGCTAAGGTATACATGACTTTTGTATTTACTGTATCAATCTTAATTTTTGTTACTGTCGTGTCTTTTGAAAGAACAACAGAACAACATTCCCTTCTACTTTACAGCTTGATAGTTATTAGTTAGCGACTCTAGTGTCTTAACATGATTATTTTTATCCTTAGGCAGAAGCCATCAGGTCAAGACTCCAAAGTGCAGGTCAACTAAATCCCACAACTCTGTTAATTACTGCCGACACAGTATGTTTTAATTCCTCCCCTTTATTTTCACATTATAATTTACTTAACTGAAATTGGCAAGAGTAACTGGTGCCTTATTCTCAAGGGATCTGTCAGGTAGCTTGTTAATGTCAAGTTCCTTAATCCTCTTGGGTAGTCACTATAGCACCGATGCACCTTCACCTAAGTCACTTTACCAGTTACTTCTCTAGAATGATAATGCACGTATTGCTTTGAATTTTTTAATGAATTACACATACTCATACATCATTCTCCATTTTCCTGGTGGCCAAGCAGACCTATATCTTGCATCACTGTTTTACTTGAAAATCTGCATTTCTCATATCTGGTTCCGGCTGCTGCCATTGCCATGTTGGTTGCATGCCATGTAGATCTACTTTACAGAATTTATATGTGCATACTATTAATAGAAGATGTTATCACTAAACATTAGGAAACAACATTTCAATCTGGTGATTTTCTGCTTGTTGGGAAATAGGGCTTATTTGAGGTTATTTCTTACTGCTAAATCCGATGGATTTTGAGGTGGTGGTGTATAAAGGTTCAATTAGAGAAAAACCGTCTAGCAAGGAAGAAGCACGAGAGTTTATCAAAGGTTTGCATAATCGGCTTCACGTTCACATCTTTCCCTCATGAGGAATTTAATCATATGCTGCCTATTTGTTGGCTTGTTGCAGGTTATTCAGGCAGTCATGCAGAAGTTGTTGGATCGGTGCTTATAAGCAATCTTAAAACAGGAATAAGAAAAGGGGGATGGGATAGAGCAGAGGTACAAGTTACCTGCACATGCAACCTATTTAATTTGTGCTTTTTTCTCATTACTGAAAATAAAATTTTTAATACTACATAGTTAATTCAAAGTTTGATTTTGCATTATTTTGCCTTATATGGTTGGAGCCATGGGATTTCGTCGGATTATTTGGACTTTAGAAATAAATCATCTCCTAGTTTTTGTAAAGTTTATAGTGCCTAAGATGTTGATAATTTTCTTGGAAGTTAATTCTGTCAAGTTATTATTTCTTTGAGAGTCTAGATACTGAGGTTGCCTTTCAGCTAATGGTTAGTGTTCTAAGATATCTATTGTCTTGTTTACGTTATACAGGTGTATTTCCATGACATTCCTGATGAAGTCATTGATAACCTGGTAAAATTGTTTTTACACACAAGCCTTTTTAGTACTTTTTCAAGAGCTTTTCTTTTTGCTAAAGGTAATAGTCCCTCTGTTGGTGGTGTGTTGCACTCAGATTGAAGAGGGAATTACATTCAATGTTGCCGGGGGTTTGATGTTGGAACATCCGCTGACTTTGCCCTTTGTTGAAGCTGTGGTTTGCTTCCCTCCCTCTCTCTCTCTCTCTCTCTCTCTCTCTCTCTCTCTCTGTGCATACAATGGTCATGAGAATTTGGCAATTACCTCCAATTCTTCTGTTATATGCATCAATCGGTATTTTGTAGGTGGGGGCAACCGATACCGTGATGGGACTTTCTAAAGCTCTCACTGAAAAACTCATATGGGAAGCTCAACAGCAATGAATTAATCCGTCAAAATTCAAGTACCTCTGAGTTGTGGGATTGAACCCATTATACTCATATCTGCAGATTGATTTATTTTTCCCGTTGAGAAGGCATTTTATTTGATATTCTCAGCACAATTGAACTAATAAACAATGATTCTTGCAAGTAATGTATCTTAGATGTGTTACAATATTTAACAATTGAACCATAAACTGCATGTAATGCATGTTTAGTTCTTTATACCCAAAGGGCCCGGTTTGTTTCCTGATAAAATCCAAGATGATGGATTGGTGATCTGTAGCCATTGAATTAGAAGCTTATCACTGAAGTTGATTCCTGGGACCACTGGAGTGTTTATAATTATTTCCAATTTGAAAAAAAAAAATATGTACCAATAAATAACGATTTGTAGTACCTTCCAAATAGAGGTAAGCAAACCAATAAGGATTTAGTAGATGCTAAATGAAAAATGTCTATATATATAAAGTCTATCATTATTAGGATCCCACATTAATTAGAAACCTTCAAGTCGAATCCTAATCTCAACCAAAACCTAGTTCTTAATAAAAGAGACTAGAATTTTATTATTATTATCTGAGCATCACTCGCTTTAACCGTGTAACGGCAGTTGAGGTTTATCGATCTTAAAACCTGGCCTTTTGCTTAATTTCTATATACAATATTATTATTAATTAAGTTGTATGATTATAGTAGTATTATAGGAATGCTATGTAAATTTTTAATTGCTTTTAGTTCATTGTTAGGATAAGTTATAATACTTTAGGCTTGCATTTTTATGTCAGACTTGTTTATAGTTTTCAGTAATTTTCTAAAACTACAATTGTAAATATGAAACGCTTTAGAATGCTGATCATCAAATGCGACACTAAGCAAGAAAAGTCCAGAAATTACTTGATTAATAAATGAAACTTCATGCTTAATGGCTTATTATGCCTGTTGTGGTCTCAGGAAATAAAATAACTATAAATTGGGTAAAGGGAAGGTAGATTGGTGACGGAAGCCAAATATTTTCGGTTTTTGAAGATTGTAGGAATTGGGTGGAAAGCGAGGACGAAAGCACCTTGTCCTGCTGCTGTGGTATTCACAAACAAATGCCCCACCAGTTTGCTGCCTCCATTCGCAGTTGCAAGCTTCCTAATTCTTACACCAACAAGGGCATTTTGCACGCTGACGAAGCTTTCAACACCAATCTTGGCCCAATACCCATAAAATAATCAAATGATTGATGCTCTACCTCCACCCATTTTTGCTTTAATTATGATCCTTTTCCAAGGCTTTGCTCTGTTATAAAAACTTTTTCTTCATACAAGGCATTTTAATTTTTATAATATTTGTACGTTATGTCACTTATGTGTGTCGCATTTTATCAAATCCTTGCTTGTTATGAACAGGTTTCCATAAAAGGCATGGCTAAAAGGCAGAGATAGTTGTGCCCATTCAAAACTATAGTAAAGTCACCGTGTATAATTCAATTCAATTGGGAGCTTCAGCCTTGAGGGTCGTCTATTATATTCATAAATATATTTTGATAAGCCAATGAATCATAAAGATTACATACAATGGTACAAAATGATTGGTTACCCTTGCGCCTCAAGAAAACAGACACCTTTAACTCATCAGCCTTGGGGCCTTGAGAAAATAAATATCCCTCACGAACCCTTTCCCCAGTTCGCCCACAGCTTTTAGCACACCAATTGAATCTGTTTCTTCTTCAGGTGCTTCCTCTCGTTCGCGTTTCTAGTAATATTCGAGGGTTCAGAACACGTAATTAGCTACAGTTGTAACTTTATAAAGATATCAGACAATATTCTCACAGGACATTTTGGTTATATGTTCAATTTTAATATACCTTTGACCCAACCCTCTCCCATGTTAGTCCGATGGCGTCACCTCCCAAAGAATCATACCACAACTTCAATTTTTTTGAGTACTCTTTCTGTACGTATAATAACAGCATGTTAGTAAAGAATCCAAATCAATATTAAGGAAAAATAAAACATTATAGAACACTTGCCTCTACGTCCCCAACAAAGCATCTTAAAGGATCAAAGTCTACCATCATCTTATTTTTAACTTCCTCTGAGCTTCCCTTCATTTCCTCAGGCACCAAGAATGGGCCAAAAGCCTTGCTAGCATTTACACGAGCCACATGCCTCCCTGCCCAAAATATGCAAATTAAGACTTGCATTAATCAAAATAAGAATATTTGAACAAACTGGACATTGGGATTGGGAAGGGGTAATATCTAAGAAATAGCCATTGGAGGTCATTTTTTTTTTCAATTTTTTCTATATTATTAAATAGGCAAAACATAATCCGATGTAACGCTAATAAAGCAGTCCATTTAGGAAAGATGCAAAAGTTAAAAGGTGTCAAAAAGCCCTCACTAGGAGTCTAGGATATACCTCTGTTTACTTCGGACGGGAAAAGAAGGCGACGTGGGTAAGGTAACCTGTCCCTGTGGAGAAGAACCACTGCATCATAATTGTTCAACGGTGTCCGGAAAAGGCACTGCAAGTGGAAAATAGCACTGCTGTAATGCATATAATCAAAAAACAATGAGTGCAATAACATCTGACAAAAGTTACTCACACACCTCCCATCTGCAAGAATCAGTCTGATCCTCCAGTATGAGTTTAGTCAATAAGTTTGCACTGCTTCGAGCATAAGCTACTAGCCTCTTTAGCTCCTGTTACATCGAGATAGCCACATGCCAATGAGGTAGGCCAGGAGCACCACAAGTAATAAGTCCACATGTATGCCACATAAATTTATAAGTATTGAACAGCATGTAAGCATAGGGTCAAGGAACTGCCAACATGAATTCTTACAATTGAAGAAGTTTCACCAAGGTGACCACTCTTAGTGGATAATTTAATTAAGAACTCTGCATATTCATCAGTTTGTCTCAAATTACAAACCTAAAAGCTGGATAAAAAATCGGCTTCCATGAATTTAAACTTTAAACAGTAAGTTTACAGAGAACAGGTTTGTGTGTGTGTTATATTCTCCCTTTTCTGGGAGGGGGATTGTATGGAGAATAACAAATAAAGACATAGATGATATAGAAACAAGTTTTTGGAAACAGCAGCATCCAATAAAATGTAAGGAGGGAGAGACAAATGTGAGGGAAAAAAAAAATTATTTAGCAAGCATTAAAGATATCAGCATCAAACAAATTTGGAAGGACCGACAAACCGTAAAGTTTGGCGAGCATGTGGTCCAAGCTTCAGATGCCTTGTCATAAGCAGTTGCCAGAAACAATGCTGGGTTTACATTTTGCACATTTTCTTCAGATGCTTTTCTACTTGACATGAAGTTATCCTGAACAATCATGATGTAATTAGAAAATGTTTTTAAAGCTTCAAAAGACCAGTAGTCCAGTATACATTATACAGTTTAATTCTCAATTGGAAAACCTACGTTAATCACTTTAAAGTCCTCTGGGCCAAAGTCATTATTTATGTCAACAACCAAAGCAGAAAAGGTCCAATCATACTCAGCTAGAAGACGCAGAAACCTAACAATAAGATAAGTTTTGCACAAAAAAGAATTGTTAGAGTTCCCCCAGGGGGAAAAAATAGGAAAAGGAAAGAAAGAGGTTTCCAAGCATTTACAGACCATTGTAAAATCAACACAGCAAACAGTCTCCTGCAGCTCAAATGTAACTTTTTTTCTTTTAAACGAAAGGAGCCTAAATGTACATATGTTGAATAAAACAATCAAGTTTCTGCTTGTTTGTAGGTCCATAGGCTTTGTCTGTTCTTAAGGTACAGTAATAGACTTTCAGGATATTGAAAATAAAAACAAAGAACATGCTGACCATTGTAGTAACCCTTGCTGGCCAAACTGAATGTATTCTCAACAAAAGACAATTTTAAGCAGCAAAACAGAACTTAACCTTAAGAATCCAGTAACCCGAGAGCACGGAACATTAAATGGTAAAGGCTTCAAAAACAGATACGCAACCAATAGTTCAACAGCCTCCTCTACCAAGCAAGCTGAAAACAAATGTGAAGCAGCCCACCTCTTTGCAACCCTTAAGGATATCAAAAGTGAAGTTAATATGAATTGATTTTTTCTTGGGAAGACAGGAAGTATTTCAATCATCACCAAAACTGAAAAGCATAAAAGCAGCAAAAGTAGAAACTGGATACATTCATTAGCTTACTAGTAGTTCAAGAAATCTCACCTAACAACTGGGCCAAATACCGGGTAACGACCCTGTAACCCATTAATCATGCTTGCATGCTGACCACGAATAAAAAGTATCTTGTCTGTTGAATAAACCCGCTTTGCTTTATTTCCATCTACAAAATGTAGTGGTTTCAGGATGTCAAACGTCAAAAGAACCTGAATTGCAAGTATGTGAACTAAAAATCATATATAAAACCGTTCTTACTTTCACTTTTCACTAAACTCAACCCTCTCTCATGCAAAATCTTAAGACGAAACGCATATCCAGACATGAAAATATCAGCATCATCCTCGGTAGCACTACATGTCATCCCCCATCTATTCTGGAGACTGAAATAATACCATCATCAGTTAGGACTTTCAACATATATACAGG
Organism: Citrus x clementina; assembly: GCF_000493195.1. Lineage (NCBI taxonomy): Eukaryota > Viridiplantae > Streptophyta > Magnoliopsida > Sapindales > Rutaceae > Citrus > Citrus x clementina. The sequence goes on along the minus strand of NW_006262075.1, from coordinate 1,981,390 downwards.
TGGGTGTAGCAAATGAACATAGAAAGTTAAAAAGGTTAGTCTGATCTACCTCTCTCCAATTTTAATAAGGAAAGCAGATTTAGTTTTCTCTATTGCTACATGGTCCATTGGCCAATTCCCAGAGCCTTCTAACTAGATAAGAACAATGAAAATTTCAGAAATAATCTGAACATACATATTTAATGTATGAAGAAAAATACTATTAAAAAGTGATCATGCCTGAATCATAACTTCCAGTGGCTGAATGCATGATGGGGTGAGCTTATGTAGTCTTGAAACAGTATGTCTTTCATTGGCCAGCGGGTGAGGTTCAGGAGGGAAGACAGATGTGAACCTGAAAGCTGTCAATTATGATAAGCATACATGAATTTTATTGGTCAACAAGGGAGAGAAGGCTAAGAAAGATACAGACAACTAAAACTTCGGCTATAGTTATACATAATATGCCGACCAATCATTTTTCATTTTTCCAATAGCGCAAAATTTAAGCCACTCAGTTAATGAATAATGATAAGCATACACCAATATTTTTTGGCTAAAGAAGATGAAGATGTGGAGAGGCTAAGAATCATTATATTCATAAGGAACAAAACCACAGAAACAAATGAAATCAACTAGGAATTAAATCAAACTTTTCTCTATCCTATAATTTCAAGAACATGTTATTGCCTTCATATTAATTAGCAAGAATTTCATAGAGGACAGTAAATTTACTTCACAATAATTATACAGATACAATGATGGCACAGCAAAATGAAGGAAAGTCTAACATGGAAAGCAACAAAAAATAGCATTAAACAAAAAATTCTTTAATGCTAAGAGGTAATACCCGAGTCCAAAGGCTGCACACTAGATATCTTCAAAGGGATATCTTCAATAAGATGCAAGCGCTTTGATAAAACTTCAAATGCTTCAAGCAAACTTGCAGAAAACGATACAAGATCTGAAAAAATAAAAACATTGCTTTTGTAGAACTATATGATTCCAAAGTACAGGGAAATAAAACAAACAAACAACCAACCAAAAATCACAAATATTATAGCAGTGAATAGTATTACCTTTAGCTCCATGAAGCAGAGAGAAGTCAAGTTGATCAACTATTTGCACTACGTTTTCTTTCGATAGAGAAAGATGACGCAGAAGCACATACTCGATAATTCCTTTTAAAATGAGGTGTCTCGTCCACTGCTCACTTTCCCAAACTGTCAAGTTGAGAAACAAAATTGTTATTTTAATCATTGTTGTCCATTTACTGTCAACCAACAGCAACGAACACAAAAATATTAATGCCCAACCTGTGCTTTCCGCAATTGTACCATCTTTAAATCTGCGAAGCTCTGCCTTCTCCCCCCAAAACTTTCGGAACCTGAGAGCCTGGTGCAAAGGTTAAGTACGATAAATACTTGAATCCAAGAAAAAATAAAATAATAAAAAAATGAACATATATGACTCTTCAAATACCTCTTCTTTATTTTCGGCATTTGGACCAATATCAACTATCCTAAAAAGTTTCTCAAGAGAGCTCACTGAAATACCAACAAGTAATGGCTCCCTATCAAGTACTGCTAAGCCCTGGAATCAGAAAGAAAGAAAGGAGTTGATAGAAGACAGTGTATCAACAATATAAGATGTTTTGAAGTTTATACTTGATTCCATACATTTTCTATATTCCATTCCGAGGGAGAGTTTCTCCAAGTAACACGAATGGACTTTGCTCTGTCAACCAATCCTTGATTCAGCAAACTATGCACCTTCTGCTCATACAATCTCCAACATTCATCATCCAAACAAAATCCCAATGCATGAACCTCAGTATGTCCCCTCAGATTTAATCTAAAAGGGAAAATTTCATAAAATAAATGCAAAGAAGTTATTATGGGCATAAAATTGCAGCTGATCAAGAAATTAAAATCATAATGCAACTACAAGCAACGGTAATGCATTATTCTAAAACCTAGATCTCACACCAATGAACCTCAAGTTGTCTTCTTTCGTAACCAGTTATGCATGGGCAAGGCACTTGTCATCATTTTCATGCAAAGCTATTTGACTGGCAATATGCAACTTTAAGCTAATTCAGAAAAACTTGTCTGACCTTCGCTCTGGCAATTTTATTGACTATATGTTTAACAGTCAACTAGGCCAGGACCAAAAGCAGTCATCAAAACGACAATTGAAGTGTCATCCTTATATAGTGTACAAAAATCATTTTTAAAATAAAATAACTGTATTGTAACAAAATCCGATCGAATGTTGTGGACTTGCAATTGTTTGATCCAACCTCCCCACAAAACGTAGCAAATTAAACCAAAATACCTAACACAGTAGTCATATTTAGCAGGAAAGTCAATCTTGGTAAAAAATGTCTCCTCAAATCCACCATCTCCGCATTTATCCATGCACTGAAGTGTTGAAGCAGCCTCATCTTGGAGCTGAATGTGAACCAAAATTAAAAGAAAAAAAAGATCTTCAGGCACTTGCAATATGGTCTAAAAATATTAGAAATCCCAAAAGAGATCCACTTCCATAGATCCCCCCTTCTGAACTGTAACTAATCAATTCATCAATATGCTGGTTTAAGAGTACCTCACAGAATCCAACACTTGTCATCCGAAAAGCCAGATTTACTTGAGCGGATGGGTCACATATAACAACAGGAAATGCTTCCTTATATTGCAATTTTTCCTGCAAGCCCATAGTAATAATAACTCAAGTATGATAAATAAGAAGCATAAAGATGATCAACATTGCATATTTAAAGTCAGGTAACAATGATAGAACATCCTGAAGTGGAAACTCATAAAAATAATTAGCAGACTTCAGTGAAATTTGGGATTATCTCAATCAATAAGATATAGACAAACCCCTTTTGCATCCTCCAATTAGCTCCTAAATCTGATCAGAGCCATAACAAACTTTAGCAATGGTTAAGTGATTAAGAATTGCACAGCCATCGTGGATCTTATGGAGGAGAGCAACCTAGAGGATGCTCACACTAAGAACATCTCCACTACTTCATCTTTTATTACCGTGTATGGTGAGTCTTGGCGGCGTATAATGGAGTATTCACAAAAAACTAAATTTAAAAAAGAGAAAAAAGATAGAACACGCAAGAGATTCATATTGAGCAGCCAGAAGAAACCACACATCCATCTAGTAAGGAGCTATGAAGTAACAGACCTCCTTTGAAACACCTATCTGGCCTTTTGGTGGAAAGTAAAGCCCACGGTTCCACAATTTTGAAGTGGCTGCATACAAAAATAACAGTTGGTAATCCTGGTTATAAGATAATACTCCTCTAACAATTACAGTAACATTACCCAGAACTTTCTACTAAACTCAATTGTAAGGAAAGAGTATTAGGACTTCAGAAAAAGACCTTAACATACCAATGAAGTCTAGAACAACACGAAGTATCTGCAGCGCTTTCATAGAATTGTTAATTTTATCCAGACTCACAAGGTATGACAACAAGATAGAAATTAGATATCCATTTAAGCAATCGTGAACATATATCGAACTTCTCTGCCGAGCCCAAACCTACAACACCATTAACGAAGGTTCATGTACAAAGAAATTGCAGCAAATAATCAAAATGATTGAGATATCTAGTATTATACCTTCAGCAAGATTAAAGCCTCTCCCAGTTCCTTCCATCTGCTAATAGTTTTCTCAACATATTCTGCATTATCCTCCAGAAACATGTCTTCCAGAATACTACTATTGTACTTAGGTGTAGCCCGAGGAATACCATCTTCAGGATAATTCAAAACACAAGTAACTAACATATGATTAACATAACCACATAGCTCAAAACAAACACCACACTCAAACCAAAGCCAACACACTACCTTGATTAAAGGCACGAACATTGTTCCGCTTCAAGTTCAACTTTGCAATGTTGAACAGGGATGCTGCCGTAGGAATTATCCTTACAAAAAATCCAGGAGCCTCAACAGACTTCACGGCTACATTATTATTTTCCCCATTTCCAACAGTGTGATAAGGGTTACCAAAAGTTATAGAAACAAGAATCTCGTAACTCAAATTAATGCAATGTGGTCAACCATTTTTTCAAAAACATGCAAGGAGAAACAAACCTGGGTAGACAACTAATACAGGTTTTCGGGCCTCATTCTGCATGGCAGACCATTCCACCTTATCAAATGATGGGGAGGATTTCAAATGTTTTTTTATTACACATAGGTAAAGGCACCTTTTGGCATGATACCGGTGATTAAGATAATCTTTCTCATGGAAACACTCCTGTTGGCCAAAAAGCTCTCAGAAAATAAACTAATAAAAAGACCTAAAAGGGATGTATATATCCAAAGTACTGAAGCAGGCAAAATAGTATGGCAACTTCACAAATGCTTATATCTTCAGGTTTTCAAATAAAGTAATTCATCTCAATTCTCAAATCTAGCTGTTGCTACCCAACTTTTGGATGGTATATTCACACACATATTTTATCACTCATAGACTGATATATCATCAATTTAAAATAATATTCCACATATGTAGCATTATGTTTGATGGTATTCACCGTGAAACAACACAAAGCTTGTTGTTTTGAATAATGCATTAGCTAACCTAATTGAAAATCACACAATCCATCCATACTTCTTCCTAATTTTATCACAGTTAAATGGAAATTTATAATCCCATCTATACTTATCAGTTTGATTTGATAAATTACCTTTGGCAGCCCAACAAAAAGATCCACATTCACAGCAGGCTTGACTACACAATTTATTGAATAACTACCGCCAATTTTAAAAGTTTTGGGCTTGTTAAACTTGAACTCTACTTTGTCTGCACCAATGTCTCTCACAAAACCAGGAGCTAAATCCGCCGTAACCTGCACATATTGTTGACGCAACAAAAATTCTCAATTAAAATAAACGACTATATTCAATTGAACTTCATGAGGTTTTAACATTACCGGAAAGGCATCGGGGATTTTACTGATTGATTTTCTTACGGCCGACACGGTGTCGTCGACGAGCTTGGTAATAGCAGGTGCTCGGGCGAAGTGGACTTCTTTCAAAAGCTCTTCTACTTTGTAGTCCATTGGATCCGTTAACGTGACAGTGGTATCAGCATCCATTGTTGTTCGCCGGTGTATCGTTCCGTTGGGTAAACGGCTTTAAAAGGAGCTGACTGTTGGTTTATCGGCAACCGGTTATTACAAATTAGGGTTTAGTAGGGGTTTAGCAGAACAGAGGTGGCTGGCGGGAGAAAAACAGGAGCGAGAAAACGAAACGGCTGAGAATTTAGAATTGCGTTATTTTTGGGCCGGACTATGAACATCTAATACATCAGTGGAGCTTTTGACACCCCTCCAAAATCCTTGTAACACTCCTTTTAAATTATATTTTTTAAAGTTCCCCAGCTTAATTTATAAAATACTAACCCACAAACGACTAAGTATTTCTTTTAAATTTATATTTATAAAATGTATACTAATCCTAAAATCTTAAGTTATTTTCTTCTTGTCATATAATTTTTATCTCTATAATTCTAAATTTTTAAAAATCTCTTTAAAATTTTTCAACTAAAATTTAAAATATTAATATAAATTATGAAAATGGGATGGGTGTAAAAAAATTGTAAAAAGAATAATTTATTTAAATGCTTAATTAAATTTTCATTCAAAATAAAAAACAAATTAACTTATGTTTGGTTATTTAGGTAATTTTATAAGGAAATGGGTTATTTTTTGCCGCCCCAATAAGAATCAACAAATTTTACCGCATACTCACTTTTTTCAACAACTATCACCGTGCACCCAGTCCATTAAAATTACTGTTGGGTTATTCTTTGAATTAAACTAGCTATAAGTACTAAATTAGCTAGCATAACTCAAAAGAATTTAAAAATGAAAGTTTATTATAATAAATTAAACATGTCATTATAATAAATAGGATTTATTATAATATATAAGTATGTATTAATAAATTTATTAATATAATAAAATATATAAGTATGTATAAGTACAATAACAAAAAAAAATCAAACTCTAAAACTAAATCCACAACTTTATCTTCTTCTTTAAAAAAATAAAAAAAAATAAAAAAAAAAAACATCGAAGCATCAAATCCCATTTCTCTCATTTCCTAGTATGCACCGTAGCAACAGAACCAAAAAATTAATCTGAAAGCACAACAATAACAACAGTAACAACAACAACAACAGGTGATTCAATTTTACTGCACAAAAAAAAAAAAATTATTTCAAATAAATCATTCAAACCTAAAAACACAGCAAATAGTAATATGCAAGCCCAAAAATATTAGGACCATGATTTTACCACTGCCAATCTCCGATACTGTGTCTGCTAACAACTTAAACTAGTGGCTCGCTTGCGCCTCTTGGCGCGCTACAAAATTGGACTTTGATTGTTGCCAATGCTTGCGCCTCTTGGTGTACTACAAAAATGATTTTTTGGTGGTTTCATTTGTAAAAAAGTAATATACTTTGTAAATTTCAGGTAGATTGCTGCAAAAAAAAAAAAAAAAAAAAAATTGTATTTTTAATAAAAAATGAAATACCATCCAATCGGTCTTTTGTTTTTACCAATTTAGTGATGGTTGAAAACCATAAAAGTTTCTTAATTTGGGTTTCATACCTTAAAACAACAAATCTAAGATGAACAACAGAAAAAGAATGGTAATAGGAAGAAAAAACTAGAGTTTGATTTATTAAGGAAAGAAAAGAAAAGAATTAAGGGCAAAATGAATGAAACTGATATTTTAAGATGCATAGTGTGATAATGGAAAGAGAAAACACAAAATTGTAAAATAAAGAGAAAATGACTGAATGATAATTTTAGGATTTTTAATTTTAATAATTATTTTTTTTAGACGTACATATAGAAAAATTTAATGGATTCAAATAATCCCATCCTTTTTATTAACACCTATTTTTATTCCTTTAATACCTTGACGCCATCTTCTTCCATCTTCCTTAATAAAATCCCTCATTTTCCTGCACCAATACTTAGTACCAAGAAGGCAAGAATGGCTTTTTTTTTTTTTTAACTTTATGAATTTTATTTACCATAAAAACTCAATAACATTTGAAAACAAAACGCACATTTAATTATTATTATTTTTTTACCTACTATTCTTGACTCAAAGTCTCAAACCCACATGATCAGTTTCTTTATAATTTTATGAAATCATAAGACTGTCAAATCCATCTTGTGCTCAAAAGTTCATAAGACTTTTTAGCGATTAGCAATTGAGTATTGCAATAAGTGAAGTTTTTGCTTTTATTTCTTGGCTCTTGTACAACATATAGTCAATAGAATAAAGAGATGGTTGTTGTCCATTAATATACTCTCAACTATCACTAAAATGGTAAATACAAAAGACCGATCAGATGACGTTTTACTTTTTATAAAAAAATACACTAAAACCTTTTTTTTTGTAATTATTTACATAAATTTACAAAATATATCACTTTTTAATTTTTCATTAATATTGTTAGAAGATTTACCAGAATATTAGCAAAATAATTATTTTATCGTTGAACATGAAAAAGATTGTTTAGTCTTTGTTTAAATGACAAAAAAAAAATCATTTTGTGGTTGTTGGGATTAATAACAACTACAAAATTAGCTATATTAAATTATCAAATCTACCAATTTAAAGAGATAAAATCACCAAAATAAGAACTCTAGCTAATTTGTAGCTCGTTTACAACATAAATCAATAACCATTACTAATATAATCTATTCTAAATAACATATCTTCATAAAAATAAAAATAAAAAAATCTTCAACAACAATAAATATAAATAGTCAGAGTCCTGCAAAACGCATTTAGAACAAACATAAAACCAACTATGAGAAACTTTAAATATTATAATTTGTTCCAATCAATATCAAATAACAAATAAAACTTGTTATGGAGGAACCTAGAGTTTACCCTTTGTGCCCGTCAATTCAAAATAATAATATATTTTCCAAATTCACTTCTTATAACATATATTACTTGATCTACTTACCTAATATTCTGAGCACAGGAATTTCTAGGTGCTAGTTGCGAGTGTAGTGATATCTCTTATATTAAGTAGGCATTTGGACTGTAGAATAGGGGGATAAGGTGAGGAAGGGGCAACAATCTTATGTTTACCTTACTTGGGAGTAGTTAAGATTTGGCAATTGATTGACACTATTGATCAAGACAGTGTTATCTTTTCTTTTCATCTAGATTTTTTCACTTAAGATTTGCTCAAGAGAGTGCAAGACAGCAAGAAATGAAATAGAAAAGTAAATCATTACGCCACTGGCTCCAAATCTTTTTGTATTTTACAGAGCATTTTCACCTTCTAATTCAATCTTGAATTTGTATCACTTGCACTAGCTTGTGGGTACGTAGCATGCAATGATAATCAAGAATATCCAACAAATAATTAATAGGTGAATTAGCTGTTTTATTGTTCAATTTTGACGGCCAAAAATCATCTTGAACCGCATAGCAAGCCTTAGCATTTGCCTTTGACCATTGCGTGTCTCAACGATTCATGCAGACGCATGATTTCCGGAACAAGCCCAGATGGGACATGTCATTGGCTGAAAACCCAAATCACAGTACTTTGGGTTTTTGTTAGAAGAGTGAAGATGCACCGAGGAAACAAGGAAATATAATAGGAACGAGTGGGGAGTGACTCAATATCTTTGTTGATAGGGGTTACGCGAAGCAATCACAAGGAAAAGACGTTTTATATTTCTAAATGCTTTTGCTCGTAACTCTTGATTCTTCTCCCGATTCGAAGAGACTAATGGTCTTGACCGGTTCAAAGATTATTGTAATTAAAAAAAAAAAGAAAAAAAAAAAGAGAGAGTGCCATGGATTTTGAACGTTGCCGCTAATGAAATATGGTTTATTTACGTTCTTTGCCTTCATCTGCAAAAGGTTCGGACAGATTCAAAGCGTTAAAGAAAAAGAACTTATTATTATTATGAAAGGGACAAAATCAACCGTCATGTAAAGAACATGTACTGATGTTATAAGACCAGATCCAAGCGTGAATGATACCTCTCCCAAGATCAGGGCAATATTCTACCTTTGACATCTTAATTAATTCGATAAAAGAGAAACAGTGAGTTTGAGCCTTACCTACTATTTTCCTTGTATTAATTTCCTACATACGACATGTGTAAAACATATTCTATAAATTATGCACCAATCAAATCAGATAAAATAGGAACTTACCAACAGCTAACTACTGCAAGAATCTAGTAACACATTCTCATTTTAATTATTAAGTAATACAATAATGCTATCTATATTGGGTAGGAAAAAACAGTCCAAATAATGTCTACATTAGCATGAACGCATATTTTCGTCCTTTTTTTCTGATGATAAGTGGTAGCATTGTGCAATTACCATTATATCCCACGGCCATTATTCTTGCAGCAAAGAAAATGTCTCACGGAACTCCGGCATGGCAGTACTCCTTACCGTACGTTTTGATAAAGTAATGATGTCTAAATTAGTAAACTCCAAGTGCGAGTTGATATGTTTATTCATCATCGTACCCAAAACGCTTTATTGTGGTTTACATCTTGCGCAGCACAGTACTAGCACTAATCTTGTGCCAAACTAATTAATTTAATTTAATACACTTAATGCTAATTCCTTTGATAGGTATGGCCGCGAAGTAATAAATTTTTGTTACAAGTAATAAACCTTACTTTACCCGAGCAGCAGCAAAACCCACAGATTGGATAAAGAAAATATTTAGAAGACTTGGAAAGACATAAAGTGGATAAATCCTGAGGCTGTGAGGCTGTAGGCTTTAGACTACCTTAGAGGAGACAATTAGAGGTTACAGTTGAGCCTTAGATATCACGATGCTGACAGCAAGTTATCTTTTTTAGGACGGCTTATTATAGGGTTTCTTTCTCCTAGAAGCTCTCCTTTATGAATGCTGGTCCATTGGGTCTTCTCTCCATCGACCCCTTTTTCTTTTCACAACTCATTTAAGTATTATTACTTTAGCCTTCCATGGCAAAGAAGATCTCAAAATTCCTGTCAACAACAGACAGTGTGTGTGACCGAGAACAATCACACTAAACCTTTCAAACCGGCTAGTTTGAACCTCTATGGATACTCTGTCCTATTTGTACAAAATGTAAAATATGTATAGCTTTTTTCTTATATATATATATATGCATGCATATTATACAACAGTTAAGAAAAAAAAATCATACCACAAAAATTTCAAAACAAAACTCTTCATAAAGTTAGAGATTAGAGATTGCTCACAAAAAAAAAAAAGAAAAAAAGAAAAAAGATAGAGAGAGAGAGAGAGAGAGAGACAGACAGACATTCCAGTTGTATCTTGTTGCTTTTGAGGAATGTAATTTTGATGAACTCAATTAACACTACAGTTTTCAAAGCTCATCATAATTAATTTACACGTCTCTAGGGTTTGTTTATTAAATTTTTTTTTATTAGTGATAACATTTTGCTATTGCATGCATGCATGCAAGGGCGAAGATTTGTCCACGACGCCCAGTGGCATGCATAAATATAAATAAAAATAATCTTGATTGTAAATAAAGGCGAGTGTGATTTATTTTACAAGGCAAAATCAGATACGGTCCTTCGGCTACTCCTTTATCTTGGAAAAGTGGAAATACGAGACCCAATTTAGTGGGTCCCACGAAATCCAACGAGCCACGTAACATCATGATTAATGAGCATGTTTGTAACCCAATGTGTGTGAGACCGAGAGGCGGTGAAGGCTTTAATTAATTAATTAATTTATTATTATTATTTTTCATGATGATTAAGCAAATCCCAGAGTTCCATTAAAAAGAGTACAAACAGATCCTCCTTAATGACCCGTTCCATTAAACAGAGTACAACCGTAATCTCCCACAGTCTCGCCAGCGGAGCGTGTGAATCACATCAACACACGTTAGTTAACAAGTAAAAGCCACGGAAGATGAGATCGCGTGAGGGCATAAACAGTGCATGTGTAATCGCGAATGCAACGCATAGTGTCTTGGGCTGATCGTAGTTTTTTGTTGGTGGTATTACACAAAGTGAATAAATAGAGAGAGCATCTTTTGGAAAGCGGTGGTCGTCCCGTTTGTCGAACTATGAAAACGCACCAATCTCTAGACGATCTGATTCTCTCGCTCTCGCTCTCTCTCTCTCTTCGTGTTTTTTTGAATCTTTTGATCAAATGGGACCGATATTCCAGAGCAGCTTGTTCGGGTTCGGCTAATCAATATCATGAATGTGGGGTTTTTTTTTTTTAACCTTTAAGGACTTTTGTTTTTATTTATTTTGTTTTTAGATTAGCAGTACACTACTCGTAACGTTTTTTTTTTTTTTTCTCTCTTTGACTTTTTCTTTATTGAGTTTCCATCTTTGACTCAATCAAGATCTCTTCTATCTCACTCACACATCAGGCCAAGCAAGGAACAGATGTTGCTTTGATGATTGCAGAGTATCTCGTTTTGGGGATACTTTTTATTATCTCTCTTTAGCTTTCTTTTTGGACTCTCTGATCAAAATCTACGCATCTTCTCTACTCGTTTACTGTTACTATTACTACTACAACTACTACACATCACAAGAAGCTTTTTCGGGCTGTGGGGAATTTTTGATTCGGAACTTGAGGTGATTATCATGACTAAATGGTCTTCGTTTGGTTCACGTGATTTCAGGGTACGGCTCCTGTGTTAATATTTACTGATTCATCATACAGTAATACTACTGTTTCTTGCTGCAATAAGCTTCAAGCATTTTTTGTTTCTTTTTTATTGCCTCAAATATTTCTAAAAATGAATATATTGAAGAATTGGACTGCCGGCAGGCATTAACGATCCAAGGAGCGGGTAGACATGCCTTTTTCTGGATCGAGTAGTGGTCAGTGGCACTGTTCCGCTGTTGAAAGTAATGCAACGTTTATGATAAATATATGAATGAAACCAAACCAAGCGCTGCAAAGAGTGTGAAAATTAAACACAGTTTTATATGTCGCTGGAGATGGAGAATGATCGCACGACTCGCATTAATCGACAACTATATATTAAATGATTCTCAATTGAAAGAACATATAATATTGAGTTATCATTAATTTAATTAGAAAACGGAAAAACCATATAAAAATTGATCAAAAGCCAAATTAAATCAAACAGCTGGCCCATGGGTGAACGAATTATTTAATTTTGAATTGTTATAAATATAGCGGTTTTAATTTGGCAGAGAATGTGGGCACAATTAAATAGAAGCGGAGCGTGTGAAGTTAGGGCGCGTGGGGGAGTGAGGGGAGAGGACTATTCCATTTTCCTTGGGAGGCTGGCAGTGACAAGAGGCAGAGAGGATGCGGACAGAGGTTTTGATGTATTGTGCTTAATACTATATCATTATATTATAAATATTACAATTAATAATAATAATAATTATTATTATATATATATATTTACCAACATACGATACAACACAAATTAATATATTTAGATAATGAGCAGTAGCAGTGTGACTGTGTGTGGGGGGTCCTCGTGATCGGAGAAGGCAGATCCATGGAAGACTGTTCCCGCTAGTCACGTGGGCTCTTTTGACTATCCAATGACCAACCCATCTGCCTCCCTCCCTTACCCTTCCGCTTTGTTATGAGCGCCCCTGCCCTTTCTCTCCCTTACCCTACCCTTCGCCTCCCTCCTCACCCGCGTTACACCACTCAAATACTATTTTATTTATTATTTACCCTCCCCCTCCCCTCAAATATTACATAATTTCATCATATTATTTTTATTCAACTACATTTTCATTTTGTGAGGGTGGTGAACCAAAATTTTTGCCGACTGGGGCTTTGCCGGCTCGGCTGCTGACGCTCTCGCGGGTCGTGGCTATAAATTGAACTTGTAATGCAGCAAGTTTGCAATTGTACTTTGTAGTGAGTGGTAGAGGATAATATTACATACACGTAATGTGTACAGTTGCAATGTACACTTGCCAATACCCTACCACTACTAAACTCTAAACTGACTCAGTCTCAGTCTCAGTCACTGACTTTTCTTTTTCTTTTTATTTTTTTCCTCTTTCTCTCTCTCTCTCTCTCTCTCAGAGTCTCTCTCTAATATAATACTTTAATCTCTGTCTCTCTCTGAGTATATAACATGCAACCTGGGTCCATCTCTGTCTCTGTGTCTTTATAACCCCTCTTACTATATACGTATGCATATCTCTCCAATTGCATTTCACGACAACGTGGACTGCAGGGGCTGACTGTTATTTCGCCCTCTTATTAGCTTATAAAGCTACCAGACACACAACCAACTCTCGTACCATTCACTATCGCCCCTGAAGCTCTCTCTTTCAAGTTTCTTCTCATTCAAACGCTATACTAATTATTATATCCCTTTGCTCTCAGTTTACTATTTGGCTTCTACTCTCTGCTTCTTCCTTTTACTATTTGCAGTTACAGACACCTCTCTTTCTTCTTCTTTCTTGTTCCTCATATCATATATTCGTTTCGCTATTTTTTTTAATTGGAGGAAAAAGATATTAAAAAAAAAAAAAAGTAATGATGCATAGGTGCAGTAGCTCTCATGGAAATATGGTTGGATCATCATGTTCATGTTCAAGCGGTCTGTATCCAAGCCAAAGCAATTCATTTTCCATGCTATTTTCAATGCCTAACCACAAATCTTACGATGAAACAGACATGTACGCTTTCATGTCTCCTTCTTCCGTTGATTGTACTCTCTCTTTAGGCACCCCGTCCACTCGTTTATCCGAAGACGATGAGAAGCGGATCCGCCATGATCAAAGACGCTCAGCTTCTAATTGCATGACAGACTTTTGTTGGGATTTTTTGCATACCAAAAATTCGCCGTACAATACAGCCCAACAAAATCATAAGACCAGTCGCGGTGGCAATAATAGTAGTAACACCATTAGTAGCAGCTCCGGCAATGATCCCCTCCTCGCCCGCCGTTGTGCTAACTGTGACACCACTTCTACACCGCTTTGGAGAAACGGTCCTCGAGGCCCAAAGGTATCTATATATATATATAATTTTTTTGTGCTAATTTATTTATTTTGATTGGTCTGTTTTACGATTGAAAGCAAATTTATTTTTACAGTCACTATGCAATGCTTGTGGAATTCGGTTCAAGAAGGAAGAGAGAAGAGCCACAGCAGCAAATGCAAACAGCTCAAACATCGCGTCAGCAGCGGAGCAGCCACATGGCTATTACAACAATTCATGGGTTCAAGTTCAACAAGCGCAGTCGCAAAAAATGCCTTGTTTTTCTCCTGCAAATGAATTTAGGTTCATTGAAGACAGTGATCAAACTTCTGATACGGGCGTTCCCTTCCTTTCTTGGAGACTCAATGTAGCAGACAGGCCCGGTCTTGTCCATGACTTTACAAGATGAAAGCATATTATACTACTTTAACGGCCAAGATCAAGATCAAGATCTTCAAATGACTTTATAACGTGCATCGCCAGGATGATGTTGAATACGTTTTCGATGGTGATGGTTGTTATGTGCGCCTTGTCTCGTCAAATTCTTTTACTTTTCTGTTGCTTTCTTTCTTTAATCTTTTTTTTTTTTGGTTATCTCCGTCTTAGTTCTTTCATAGATGGAGTGAAAATGGGATAATTCTATGTTCTTAGTTGCTTTCCTCTTTTAAGTTCTTTAGCTTTTTTTGGCTAAACCTTTCTGTTAGTTGGCTTTCTCATACACTGATGGAGCTAGCTAGATGGTGCCCAATGATCTTGATGGACGGCAATGATGGGAGTTGGAGCACTACCCTTTTAACCAGTTTGATGTTATATGATCATATTGTAGGACTAGAATTACTTCTAGCTAGTTTGTACTATTATAATTATATATAGTATCACATGAACTCGGAGTTTTAATTATTATAATCAACTGAGCCTGAGGGTACAGTTAATGCAACTCTTTGTTATAATGATTTTTTTATTTTATGCATTACTGAATTTCATAAGAGTAGCGTAGCTGCTGGTTCAATATTGCATATGATTCTGTTTGAAAAATCCGATAGTCCAATCACAAAGTCCATAAACGTTACAATGTATATCTCTGAGCCGGAGCAGGGACACTGTGGAGTCAGACCGTGATGGTCATGAACTTGTCCTATTTGATTGGCTGTCAGGAGAAAAATCTGACCGTCCGATTGGCCTAATGCACTACACTAGTCTGTAACAGGTAGTGATGTGTCACCTTGACCTTGTACTGCCAGATCATCTTTTTTCATACCATGTTGAAAACTTAAAATTTTGAATCCATTCTAAAACCATGCGACATATCCGAGAGGACTCTCCATTCAGAGAACGCGGGAGAATTCAACTTGAAAATTATAGGATTCCACAAATGATGTTTCATAGGCTTCTACTGATTTGATTTACGTTCTATCATGCAATCTGGTACACGTCAAAAAAATAAGATAATATAAGTGTTGTGACTGGCAAGAGAAGACATTAATTAAAATTTCTTTAATTAAAATTTTTTAAGTAGTGATCATAGTTAGGTTTCAGTGCTTGGCAGAAAGAATTACAGTAAATTATGCTCGGAACGTAGGTGTTTTCTCTTCAAATAAGCAGACAAAAAGTTTATAGACTTTCCATAGGATGTCAATGGCCAACTAAGACTCAAACCTTGCTAGAAATCGGGTTAATTTATAAGTTGCTGAAGCGGATATATATGTGAAGTGATAAAGTATAAGCAGGTGCTTTATATTAGGAGCTTTTATAAGTAACGTATTACATGATGTGTTGTGATTATTTTGTCTTTCCCCATTCCACTATTCACCATTTATCTTATAATTATTTAATGAGCAATACATTACATCTGTTCGTACAAATCAGAACAGAACCAACTCGAGAACCATACAACTGAAGGCAGAAGGAATCCAGACAAGACATGGGGTTGGGAAGTTTGAATCGCCGAAGCACATACTGTTTACGAGCAAACAGTACACCACAACTTGGAAGAGTCATGAAGACTTTCTATAGACTATAATACAAGCATTTCGTCACAAGATCACAAAGAAATTTAGACAGCAACTCACAGCTCAAATAGACGTCACTGTATTTGACACTACAATGAGTGTGTGTGTGTGTGTGTGTGTGTAATATTTATGTAAAGCAGCCATTGGACCAATTTTATCTATGACAGAGAGCCTACTCGGATCCGAGTGGTTTTGAGTGTTCTTTAGTGAGAGAATGATTTGACTTTGTGTTGACTGAATTAGTGCGTTTGTTTTATTGTTATGTTCCTTGTCTGATTTGTTCATGTCGCAGTGCTGAATCAGTGAACCTCGACTTAATGTAAATGGAAGAAGCTAGCATACTCACGAATTTCTTATTGCTTTCGCATTGCAGCTGTGTGTGATACGGAGGAGTTAATTTGATTTTTTGGATTGTTTTCTAGCGAGAGTGGGCCTCGATTAAACCATTCATAGTTTCTGGGCTTCTCACGGATCATGCTGATCATCCACAAAAGTCTATAAAGCAAATGGGGTCTCACCCTACCCTGTCACACCCCCCACCATGCGATGCTCAGACTCAAAACATTTTCAGCAAATAGCAACTTGAAATTTAATTTGTTGAGAGCAGTCTTAAGTCCTTGACAGTAGTGATAAATTAACATACCTTAAAAATGACGTGGCTAGGCTGGTTGCATGTATATGTGTTTTGCGAGCGTGATTGCCTGTGTTTGAATTATAATAGGAGTTGAGTGCGAGATAAAGAGATTTGAAAATCAAAATGATCTTTAACTACTGCGGGGGTTTTTTTTTCTGACTTGGGAAAGGAAAATGGATGATGGCAGAACCGAATCTGTTTGAAGAAAGGTCAGAATGGGAGTGTAGAATTGGTCAAGGCTTCAATAAACCTGCAAACGTCACATTTAACATATATTATATAAAAGAGAGTCAAATATCATTAATTGACTGGTTTATTATGGGTTAGCAAACAAACATGCGATGGCGATTAGGCGGTGTAGTTGATCAAAATCAAACAACCTTGGACGCCAATCCTATAAACTATTTCAAACCCTTTAAAGTAAACAAATGACAAATAGTTAAACAAATCTAACTACGCAAAATGTTAGCAAAAGATTTTAAGATTTCGTGCAAGATTAATGTTATACATATATCTTTAAATAAGATTCGCGTTAGCCCACGAAGTCATCATTTTACCTATAGATGTGTGTGTCGTATTCAAATGCGCTGCCCATCATCTTACCTATAACAACACTCAATGAATTCATACGAGACTCAAGTTATCGAACCACGTATAGAAATGTTCTGCATTCCTAGAAATTTGAAGTAAATTAAAAGATCTCCTTTATATTTTTATATTGACAGCAGATAACAACCCGTCACCAAACCTGCCTTATTCACGTTTAGTTTTTAAACCTCGCCCTCTCTTTATTTAGAATCTCTTGGGGACTAGTGCTGCTGTGTACTTGATCATCAAGAAGCAAATTGGAAAAATGGTGAACTTAGTGGCAGCCCAGAGGCCATTACTGCAAGGACTGATGAAGATGGCTGGAGTGCAACCCCACGCAGTAGAAATCGAGCCAGGCACTACGATGAACTTCTGGGTTCCGCGTGAAACCATAGAAAAACCAAAGAAAGGTGAAAAGATCATCGAAAAAGAAGCACTGAAGAAACCAAGCAAACCAGTTGTTGTTCTTGTGCATGGCTTTGCAGCTGAAGGGATTGTCACATGGCAATTCCAAGTGGGTGCCTTAACCAAAAAATACTCGGTTTATATCCCCGACCTTCTATTTTTTGGTGGCTCTATCACTGACGAAGCCGACCGGTCGCCAACTTTTCAAGCTCAGTGTTTGGCAACGGGTTTAGCAAAACTCGGGGTGGATAAGTGTGTGCTTGTAGGGTTTAGTTATGGGGGCATGGTTAGTTTTAAGGTGGCTGAATTGTATCCAAACTTGGTTCAAGCCATGGTGGTGTCTGGTTCGATTTTGGCCATGACTGACTCCATCAATGAGACTAATTTAAACAGGCTCGGCGTCTCTTCTTCTTCGGAGTTGTTGCTGCCTAATTCTGTTAAGGGATTGAAAGCACTTCTCTCTGTTGCTACCTACAAGAAGCTCTGGTTCCCCAGTTGCCTTTACAAAGATTTCCTTGAGGTAATCAATATGCACCATTCTTATTTCTCTGTGTGTATGTATATATTTAATTTTTTACCCTTAATTTCCTTTTGCGTCTTTTGTTATCTGTACAATTAAATGCTGTTTTTTCTTTTTAAGTTCATAACACCATGTGTCTTTATTTTGAGAATTGCTCTTTGCATGACTTGAAATCACAATTTTTGTTTTTAATTTTTTTATGGCATAATTGACTACCATGACTAGCTAACAGCACCAGTTAGGTAGAGCTTGCACAATTGCTCAGACCGAGTTAAATCGATAATTGAAGCTTTTGTTTATCTAAGCTAGGTTATCATTGTTTTTGTAAACATCTCGTTCATCTTTTGTTTTGTTCCCTTCAAGCCCACCCATTAGGCGCATTACTTGATGGTGCATATATGAGCATGGCTTCAACAGGATGTACAAGCGAAATAGCACATATTTACAAACCAATTTGAGTCGTATTTCTTGGTTACGATTCTGATAAGATCAAAGTACGTACATCAAGAAGAAAGTAATTGAGATGTGAAAGGGCAGTGCAATAAGTTACTCAACTACAGTGGCCCTTGATGTTGGAAGCTTAGAGATGGGTGAAAAAGATTAGCCATTCTAAGCAGTTCGTCGGTCAATTTAGTGTTTCGTATTTTTGTAATTCTAGAATCGCTTCCGCAACTGGGTGAGGACCGGTAGTGTGGTGATAACAACAATAAATGATTTTAGCTCAACTACTAGGCACCCCACAACTAGTGCGGAACATGATCCTCTTTTGATATGAGTATTATTGAGTTTTTAATAATTTTATCATGTGTCTTTTAGTAGTAAGATTTAACTTCTTTTATTTTTTTATTTATTAATAACCAATCAATAATTAATTTATTTACTCAAAATATGATCAAATCATAAAAGAATCTTGATCCTAGTCATAACTATAATGTAGTTCAACGATACGCCAGGGAGCAATGACCATTATTAATGTGTTGGAGATTGCAATGACAGGTGATGTTCGCCAACAGGAAGGAGAGGGCTGAACTCTTGGAGGGTTTGTTAATCAGCAACAAGGATCCCACCGTCCCGAATTTTCCACAGGTAGCTCAATTACTGCCTCTCTTTCTCTTCCTATATTTCTCCAGAAAATGACATTTTTACTTGACAAATTTTGCAGAGAGTGCATCTCTTGTGGGGTGAGGATGATCAAATATTCAATGTGGAGCTCGCCCACAACATGAAAGAGTACGTCAGATTATATACACCGGCCGCTTGATTGATTCACTAGTTACACTTTAATAAGCTGATTAAGATCATTAACAACCACCAACCCACTGACCAACCAAATGGTCAAAATAATTATAAAAGTAAGTCAGTAATCAATTCTAAAAGATGGCTTTCCATGGTTGATGACAGGCAACTGGGGGCAGATCATGTCACATTTCAGGGAATAAAGAAGGCAGGTCACTTGGTTCACTTGGAACGACCCTGTGCCTACAACAGGTGTCTCAAACAATTCCTTGCTTCTCTCCACGCAGATGGACAATTCACACCATCCTGAAAAGAAAACAGAAAATCCTCCCCCGCTTTCCTTATCAACATTTATTATCACATTATCTGTATTATGTACCACTGCTTTAAGTTGTCAAGTGAAATAAATAACTCCTTTTGCTTTTTCTTTTTTTTCCCCCTTTTTTGAATTTATATGAATAACTCTTTTTATCCACAAAACTGGAGATAATTATTTACTATTACATAATGTTCCAGTGAAAAAGAGTAATTTATCCATTGTTCTTTCCTTTTCCCCTTCAACAACACCACAAAGCAACTGTCGTAGACCGCCCCTACAGATGATACAATGAACTATGGTGCAATGATGGAAGCAATTCGCACAAATAAAAGCGCATTGACATATATTTGGGAAGGATTAGGACCATGAGTGCAGAAGCTCTTTATTACAAGTGCAAGCCAACAATTTTATCTGAAGGAAAACTGAATTTCTTCCAGACTTCTTCCTTTGGTTTCAGGAACCCAGAGAGACACAAAAGCAACAGTGAAAGCACACACTATCCCGTAAATCAAGAAGGTGCCTGTTGACAATGAAGACACCGCACTCATCAAAAATTAAAGATTGTCCCATCCACCACACTTAACAAATATAAAACCCACAGAACAGACATAAATAGAGAGAGAGAGAGAGAGAAAGTGAGAGCTACCTCCATTGCTCCAATCTAACAGAAAATTTGCAGTCATTGTGACAATCCACGATACCAGCCAGTTTGCCAACGTTGCAACACTGCCAGCAAGGCTCTTGATATTCACTGGAAGTATCTGAAATTTGAAACGAGTATAGAATATTGTAAAGCAGCCCCAATTTAGTAGCCTTAAGAAAATAAAATATTAACAAATATTTAGGTCAGCTAAATCTTAGTCTTTGTTAAAGGTAAACCCATGTTCGAGCGGCAGCACGAGACTTCAGTTATTCCATTTCAATTTTTTGTTCCCTCTACCCGTCAAGAAAGGAATAGGTTCACCAAAAGCAATCATTCCAGCCCTGCACTAAGCAGATCTATGTGCTGAATGATATAGGGTGGCAGAGAGTTACCAAAAGTGTGTATATGATTTCAAATGCTAACAGCTATCACTGATTCGGTTTTCCAAGTTCAGAGGCCTATGAAAACCACCAGCCACAACTCATCACCCCCATCAATGGCTCAGTGCAATAAATCTCGTGCCCCAGAAATATACATAATAAATCTCAAGAACAAAAACGTGAAAAAAATTTTGATATTCAATTTTTTTTCATACCTCGGACATTATAACCCAAGGAATAGCTCCAACTCCCAAAGAGAATGAAATCACTACAGTCTGGAAGCATTAAAAGGGAAAAAAACGTTTGTTCAATGACTAATAAATCCTTAATAAACAAGCATTATTCCCAAAAAATATAGTTATAATCTGCATACAGAAGATATCATACCACAAGACCGACAAGCGACAATATCCCCAATATGCTATAAAAGCGAGAATCTTCTGACACAAAACCCTGGTAGTGGTGAAGAAAAACAATAGGAAGAACAGAGTATGAAAAAGCCAATCCTCAATTAATAGAGGAAAACTGGGAAAATGTATCAAGTAGGACATGTAAGATCTAAAAACTGATGATTAACATATTTCGCACATTCAAGCTAATTAAGAACAAATGGAACCTATTTGCATGACCGACCTCCAAAAAGAATGCAACTGAAACAAGGAAAAAACTAGCAGCCATTCCAGATGATGATATCTGCAAAAATATATTTCAGATTCAAAATTATTTTCATTTTATCCGTTCTCTTACAGGATTACAGATTCAAAATTGAAAAATAAAAACAAATGAAGAATTTGTTCAAACGTACTAAAAGAAGAAGCCTGCGGCCAGCTTTGTCCATCAACCATGTATTGACCCCAGTGGCAACAACCTCCAAACATTGTCAGGATCTTATTAGATTATTCTGATCAAATTTCATTTGCTGTGTTTGATACTGTAAGTGGAATATAACTTTGCATGCACACCGCGTTTTACCTGAACAACCCCAAGTCCAAATGTAGCAACGTTACTTGATGAAATCCCTGTTCAAATTTATACAGCTTTGTAAGCTATTAATGCAGGCATTGTAACAATTACTTAGAATAGCAGTGCCACTCTAGCATGCATAACAAACAAACTCAACTCAAATTCCAACAGTGATGCCATTTACTTGGGATGAGGATGTTGGAAAGTGAGGTAAGGAGAATTCTTTTATGTTGCATAAACAATGAAGTTAATATGTAGAGCTCAGTGGGTATGAGTACCAGTGTCACACAGGATGACAGGAACTTGCAATAATACAAACTCTAGCATACGGAATAATTAAAAAAAAAAAAAGATTCCTTCTTTCCATGTCATAATACAGAGTATATGTCAGACAAAGAGACTGGGTGACATCTCATGGCCAAACCCATATTGTATACTGTCAAATGTGTGTTTTCTACATTTTGGAGTCTTCATGTTAAAAATTATTCAATATATGTACTGTTTAAAGCCTCAACGATTGGTAAAATAACATCCAAAGAAATATTGATCTTACCAGCATTAGCAAAAATGTTACTGGAATAGAATAAAACACCATTGATGCCACTGAGTTGCTGAAGAACCAGTAATCCTATTCCTATCTGCACCATACGAACCGTCATTAAAACTAGAAGTTCTAAAACTTCTAACACAAAGAAAACCACATCAAAAAAATCCAGGATGAAGCAGTTTACCATCAAAGGAAACCAATATCTTTTTCGCTTAAGCTCGGCAAATCGTATTGCGGTTCTTCTGCTTGATGATGCTACAGACCTCTGCATATAGTACATGCTTAGACATAGTAAGTTTATGAAAATTGCACAAGGATTGCAGCCTTAAGAGTATAATCTGAAACTTTCATGCACAGTTTGTCACGTTAAATCCATATGGCATAAATATCATTCAGGTGTCGGGAATAAATTGGTGTCAGTCTAGTTCAGCACCTTGATTTCATTAACTTCAATGGAAATGTCTGTATCAAAACCTCGTAAAACTTGCAAAGAGGATTCAAAATCTTCGGTCATCCCCATTTTAGCCTGTATGCCAACAAGACAAATCAGCCAAGATACAATGGCAACAAAATTCTTAAACGAAAAATTAATCTTAAAGAGTTCTACTACCAGCCATCGAGGAGATTCTGGTATGAAAAACAATCCAGGTATCAACAATGTACATGGCAGAACTCCTGCATGAAGTGCAGATGATTCATTGATTAAAAACTACGAATTAATCAACTTATTTGCATGCAAATAATGTCCAGTTGAACTTAAGCTATGAAGAGTTAAGAGAAACTAAGATGTTTGAAATATTCATTGGAAAATGGGCAGCACTTAAAGTGAGGTGAAAGGAATTTGTAAACTAAGATGTTTATGCAAACCCCACACATGAAGTTCCAAACATTTTTGGTTTCCATGTTGTTCAAGTCCTGAGAAAGCATATACAGTCTATTTAACTGCTACCACTCAACAACTGTCTTTCTGCTGTATGGAAGACCTAAAGTAACTTCTATCGCCTTACCTAAAACCGCAAGCACTCTCCAATTGACAAAAAGCCCCAATAGATACGCCAGCATAATTCCAATCGTAACTGAGAGCTAGAAAAATAAAAGGAATTTGTTGAACTAACTAGTCGTTGTTGTTAACAGAAGAAGCAAAACAAGAATCAGACAGATTGAATGAACCTGATTGACAGATCCAAGACTTCCTCTCATATTTTGAGGTGCTATCTCAGCTATGTACACGGGCACCTAGACAATGTCAAAGACAAAACCATAACTTGTTTGCAATACATATTCTAAAGGAAACAGAGACTACAAAAGAGCTAGAAAAAGTTACCGTGTAAGAGATTACACCAACACCAAATCCTTCCAACAACCTTCCCATAAATAAAAACGAGGAATCCTACAACCCAGAACAAAAGTTAAAAAAGGAAAGAGACTCGCATAGCATATATAATCAGCAAGTGCCAGATTATCAATGATCACTCACTTTGGAGAAAGATATGATGAGCCATCCTATAATATTAGGAACAGCAGCAATCATTAGGGACTGCGGTTCAAAATAAAGCTACAGCAATCAGTAGGAAGTATTTGAAACAACTTTTCAGTTACATTAAATTGAATGACTTGATTAGATACCCCTTTTCGGCCAATGTACTCTGCTATCTGACCGCTAGCTATTGCACCAACCATAGCACCCACATTGGCTAAAGAGCCAAATATAGAGAACTGTATGCAATAAAATGAAATTAATAACACAATTTATTTTTTTTTATAAAAAAAAAATGAAATACATGATCGTCACACCTCCGAAATTGTAAGTTTAAGATCGCTGATGATTTCGGCTTGCGTAGGTGAAGAGTAGCCACACTGCAACAAAAAGAAAAAAAAAATCAGAACAAAAAATTGAATAAACAGATGCTATATGTGCTTCAATTTGTCAACAGTGGTAGGGTGAATTAAATACAGTGAAACCGAATTGGATGGGGCCGAGGGCGACGACGAGGACGCAAAAGACAACGGAGACGGAGCCGTCACGAAGCATCTGAGCCGATGACGACATGATACTCGACTGTCTGGAGCCCATTTTGTACCAACTCCCCGTGTGGAGAAACGGCTTACGGAGATTAGCCGCTTCTTCATTATCGTCTCTAAAACTCATTGCCTCTCGTTACTTTGCGATCGACGGAGACGGTGTTGGTGTTTGGATGATTATTGATTTGATGGAATGCTTCAAAGAGATTGATCGATTGATTGGAGTGGTCGGTGGGAATGGGATTACAAGACGTTATTCTAGGCCGTAGCTCTGAAATTGGATTAATCAGTTTAGCTGGCTGGAGTGACACGTGCGAAGACGTGGCGGGTGTGTTATTCTATTTGGATAAGCAGCAAGCCAGCAAGGTTGGAGATGTCAGAGTCTTACTCTTCTTTAAACAGAGTGGCTAGATGGTCGCGTTGTTCAACTTTAACGACATTTTACAGATTTAGTACAACAACGTCATCTTACAGCGATCCTACAATGTCGTATTTTTGTTTCGAAGTTGTTTTTACCATCAAATTTTAGAAACTTATTCAGCAAGACATCCATCGTTCATATTTTCTCGTGTTTGAGTTGGTCTCTCGCTTTTTTTTTTCTCTCTCTCTCTCTCTCTCTCTTTTTAATTTAATTAATTAACGCATCATTCTCCGGGACGATATTTAGAAGACATTCATTTTGAATAATTGTTCCATCTTTAATTAAACAAAGATTAAAGTTGTTGAAAAATCCGATATTGTTTTTTATTAGACATCATATCGTTTATGACAATATCTTATCTTTCTATTGTTTAGCTTCTTCTCATCGCTTACTGTATTTTGCTGACGACTGATTAGTGCCTTACTTATCATTTAGCTGTTTAATTCAATTCAATTACCGTGACATCGTTGCATGTTCATTAATTAAGAGTCCGCCGTCGATATAGAATCTAATAATAGGTGAAGCTGAAACATAGAATTTAGATGTATATGCTACGACATCGTTTCTTGGTCAAACGAAGAACTATCTTCAATTGAGTGAGAATCGTTGATTTAGATCTAGCGGACAACAGCAAATTCAAATTGAAAGACTAGATATGCATGACACGGCAGCGTTTCTAGGTCAAACTGAGAGATCGTTTGGATTGTTTACGAAATGGTGGGCCACTGCCCTTCTTCATATGACGAAGGATTACCCTTTCCTAACCCTGGCAGCGCGCGGTGGCGGCTATTTTCCTGCACAGCCCAACAACCAAAACGAACGACACCCACCCTCCGTCCATCCCCCTCTCACAAATGAAGAAACCAAATCACACCAGTGACAATATTTCACAAAACCCCTCAGCCTCGTCCAAAATCACATTCCCACCCCGAAAAATCCGAAAACTCACTACCATCACGCCCATCACCAAGATCGCCGAAATTCCCGTCGCCACCGCCATCAGCACAAACTCCGACAATTCACCCAAAATTTTCAAACCGCTAACATTCAAAGGCGAAGTCGATATCGCTTTACGACATTTACGGGACAAAGATCCTCTTTTGGCAACACTGATTGACGCTCACCGGCCACCGACGTTCGAATCATCCCGATCGCCGTTTCTCTCTCTCGCAAAAAGCATCCTTTATCAGCAACTCGCTTACAAAGCCGCGAAATCAATCTACACTCGGTTCGTCGCTCTTTTCAACGGCGAGGACAACATCCTCCCCGATGCCGTTTTGGCAGTATCCCCTCAACAGCTTCGGGAAATCGGAGTCTCGTATCGAAAAGCGAGCTACCTTCGTGACCTGGCCGAGAAATATACAGATGGGATTTTATCTGATGAGTCAATTGTAGAAATGGACGATGTGACGATGTTCAAAATGTTGACGAGTGTGAAGGGTATTGGAGCGTGGTCTGTGCACATGTTTATGATATTTTCACTGCACAAACCGGATGTGTTGCCGGTGGGCGATTTAGGAGTGAGGAAAGGCCTGCAGGTTTTGTATGGGTTGAAAGAGTTGCCGGGGGCATTGAAAATGGAGGAGGTCTGTGAGAAGTGGAAGCCTTACCGGTCTGTTGGGTCTTGGTATATGTGGCGGTTAATGGAAGCCAAAGGAGTTCTGCCAAATGTCGCAAAAGCAGCCGTCACGAGCGTTGAAGCTGCGTAATTTGTTTCTGTTCCTGCACCAAACTTAGCTTCGGGTCATCGGGTGTATGCAAACTGTCAAAGATTCTCAGTGTTTATTTTTTCTTCGTCTTTTCAACTGGTTTTTGTCATTTTGCTCATGAGATTGTTGGTGTGTTGTTGTTGCAAGTGGTTCGGTTAGCTATCGCAGATTGAATTATTGCACTACTCCTGGCAACTGATTTAATCCAAATTCGAACAACAATTTTTCCCCCCTTTTGAAAATACAAGGATATTATTAGTTGTAATTATTAAAAGAAAAAAATTGTCAATGATGATCATGTCAAATGAAATGGGCATCACTTCGTACAAAGTCTTGTTATCTCATAGTACCACGGACATTTGAGACACAAGTAGCGGTCGCAGAAGTGATCTTGGTTGCTGTTTCTTGTTTCGTTTTCTGATAAAGTTTGATCGCATAAGCCGCAAGGCAAGGCAAGAGGCCCAGAGCCATTTCTATGATCCCCTTTAACCGACCAATACGTAATTCGGCCTCGAGTATCAACTCAGTAGTGAGTGTAATCCACAAGGCATCAGTTGGCGTGCTGTATTGACGTGTGTTTGGGCTCACTTGGACATCCAACTTGTCACAGCCCAATGGTACGAACTAGTCGAAGACACCCATCGGAACATGGACCACTGTCTCAAAGCCCTTAACACAGAGGGAAGCCCAAGGCAGTGTAGCCTTGTCTAAAAGTACACCAACAAACATGCCTTAACAGTTTTGGTAGGCTGCCTAGGCACGTGGAATCGTGAGATGTGTTTAAGCTGAGTGGGCCTGCAATCTATTACCATTGATTATTTAATTTTTATTTGGTTCTTGTTTAGTTGATTACCACCCACATACACACACACACACACACACACACACAGGTGAAGCCACATTATGCACTCCTAGTGTTCCAATCCTCGACAACACTATTTTCACGAAAGAATAAGACCATAGATTCTAATATTATTTCCACCTTGCAACTTCAACACGACAACACCTGTAGGTCTTGAGTTCAGGCGTGGGGGACGAGGGGCAAGAGATTAAGTAATTATTATTATGTTCCAGGAATGATGGATCGGAGCGTAGGAAACATGGTTTAGAGCCCACCAAGTCTTGTAGGGTATGAGTGATTTGTGCCCAGGTGAAAAGACACTGATAAGGTCAGTACAAGAGACCATTGCGAGTAACCGAGTCACTTACCACTTGGTGCACAGAGAAAAGTGCAACGGCCTTTTTATCTTTTTCTTTTTTTTTGGGACAAAATACCAAAAAGCCCAGAGAGACCAACTTGCGAAATTGTACTACATGTCCTTGTAAATTAAAGATGCCTCCATTGACAAGTGCGGAGCCAAAAAATTGGTTCATGAGCAACACCATGGTAATAATTTTTTTTTTTTTTGGTTTAATGAGAAATGATATTATCAATCCTCTCTCTCTCTCTCAACTTATTACTTACCTTGAATTTTGGAATTTGTCCTTAACCCTTATAGTTGATCACTTTGCGACTGATTTGACATAAAAATGTTGTCAATGAACATCGTTGGTGTCGTTTTCCAACGATTGTATTCTCTACTCATTACCAATTCCCAATTGGAGGACCATCCCAAGCAGTTTAACAGACTGTCCATGTAATGCTTTTGGCTTTAGCTTGTATTCCAAGAGGGCCGAAAATGAGGGAATTTAAAAGAAGAAGGAATTTCCAATTTACGATCGGGTGCTCGATATCCAACCATCTGGACTCGCAGACAGATATTGATATAAAGCTATAATTTCAGATTCGTGAAAGGATAAAATCAACTATCTTTTTAAATTTTTTTTTTTTTTTCAAAAAGATAACAACGGCGTGCAATATTCACAACCAATTTGTAAGCAAAAGGACAAACCAATTAACCAGGCGATAAGATGTGGGTTGGCGCATGCGTTGCGCTTATTCTCTCATCTTTTCCATCGCTCGTCTTTAATTCGAGATACATAATATAACGTCACTGGAGGACCCAATGTTTTAAATGTTCATAGGGGGGGGACGGGGGGTGCCATGTTCCGGTAATTTCTTGAAAGAAAATATTAACAATATTGGACACACACACGACATCAAGGAGTCGATAAATATAGAACAAATTCACCGCCCCAAGTCAAAAAGTAACGATCAAATGAAAAAAGTTTTTTTGAATGAAATCTGAAAAGAAAAGAAAAGAAGAAAATGGGCCACCCTGCCCTCTCTAGTGCGATTTTTAAAGCCTCGTACAATTAGCTAAATTAGATGGCAGCACTCGGGAGTCTATTTAGTACTGCGTTGACTGGCCTGGCCCATGGGCCCTGGTCGTCTCTTTTCTTTCTTAACACGTGGGGGAGTTGGTAAAGCTGGTTTTGAGTAAATGGAGGAAAGTTTTCGGCATTATAGACAAATGAATTGATGTGTTCATGTTACAAGAATATTAATTATCTTATATGTGCATTCTTACAATTTTGATCAAATTGACGACTAAGATCCGCAGTTCTCTTCATACTTAAATTTAGACTCCATATAATGAAACGTTAATGTTAAGAACAGGGACCGGTTCCCCACTTGAACTTGGGACAAGCCAAAAAATTAAAATAAAAAAATGATTTTTCGCATTGTCGGGGTTCGCGTGGGGTTTCTATTCGGAAACAACATTATCGTTTCTCTGACGTTAAGAAGAGTTAGAAAAAAAAAAAAAAAAAAAAACAGTTTTTGAAATACATTTTTATTGATTAAAAAAGATCGATAATAATAAATTAACCCTATTACAATTCCTAAACCCTAAAATTAATTCGAACTCTTCATAGGGAATCAAATTTTGTTCCAAATTAATTTACTACGCTTTTAAAAGAAATAAAGTTATGAAATATTCTTTCGCTAATCTAAAACTAATTCAAATTATTTCCCATAAATCAAAATTTTTTTATGAAATAAAGGGTAAATACTCGTTTAAACCTTATATTTTCAGTTAAGTGGCAGTTTAGTGCTTATCTCTTAAAAAAAAAAGTCTCAAGACACCATTGCTATTAAATATGTTATACTCTTACCCTTACTCTTTTATTGTTTTTACAATAATATTCTGGGGAATTGTAACAAATCGCTTTAAAAGTAAAATAAAAATTAGTGTTTTTTTTTTGTTATTAGTTTGTTTGGATTAATTTTGTAAATTATTATTTT
Source organism: Citrus x clementina (assembly GCF_000493195.1). Classification (NCBI taxonomy): domain Eukaryota; kingdom Viridiplantae; phylum Streptophyta; class Magnoliopsida; order Sapindales; family Rutaceae; genus Citrus; species Citrus x clementina. Next base: position 1,951,803 of record NW_006262075.1, on the reverse strand, counting down.
TTATATAAATAATTCATTAGTAAGATTGTTGTAAGGGTGTCAAACATTACTTAAAGTTGACTGGTATTAATTTATTTATAAATAATTAGCAAGATTGTTGTAAGGGCACTAAAAACACTAGTTCTTTAAGATTGATTTTTATTAGTTAATTTGTTAACAAATTATTAAGTTTTTCAATAGGTAAATTAGTTAATGTCAAGAATATTGTAATAAAGGTATTACTGCAAAAGCAAAAAAAAAAAAAAGAGCAAGAATGTAACGTATTTAAGAACAGGGGTGTGTTGAGGTCTTTTCTAAAATATAAGCATTAAACTGACATTTAAACTAAAATATACGGACTAAACAATGTTTACTCTAAAATCAATTTTTAAACTCTTAAATGGAAAAAAAAAGTATATGCAATTTATTCAAACACTTTCTTGAATATAATTAAAAGTCTCCCAAGTTTCAAATAATTAGAAAAACAACTGAACATATATATAAGCCACATAACAATAAATCTGGTATAAATGCAAGTTTGAGATTGTCATGGATAATAATACATTAAAAAGTAGATTCGTATTTGGTAAACTATATTATCGTGGTAGCTATGAATTTGAAAAGTTGAGTATAGAGTTTGATAATAATCACAAGTTTAAATTATTTTATCTAAGTATTGGGGTTTATGAAGAAAATAAGACATTATTATCTTTTTATTAAAAAATATTAAGGTTATAACATCAATTTTAAAAAAGTGTAGTGACTGCTCATTAAAAACAACTCATATCCGTTTTTAGAAGCAATTGTTTATGAAATAAGCAAACTTTTAAAAATTTACCAGATATTATATTTTTACAAAAACTGATGAAAGAAGTCGCTTACAACATTTGAAGCTCAATTCCAAATGGGTCCTCAATAGATTTGATATCTCGCACTAAAATCATTCAAATTTCGGGTAAAATGCTTCTTACATCTTATACTTTGGCTTATCTCATCACATCCTACAATTTGTAAAATATCCCAACAAACCATTGTTTCTCCATTTTTAACACAAATAGTCATTTTTACCCTTGATTAATTTAGAAAATTTGAAAAATGAAATAAATCATTTAATAGTAGATTTTTTCCATTCTTATCCAGATGAAAATAAATAAATAATTATTAATTATGTAAAACATACTTTTATAAGGAAAAATTGATGAATATTGACGAAGAATAAATATTTTATTTGGAATACTACTATTAATTATTTAATTTTCAAAATTAAATTAGAAAAATATTCAAAAATTTTCTTCATTTATTGGAATTTAGTGCTGATTAAACACACGAGAAAATTAAATAAATTATATAATCCACACTTATTTTCGTTTAAAGCATTATTAGTTTTGTTAGAGGATAGTTAGGGTTTTAAGGCTAAAGGTCTGTTTAAAATTGAGATTGAGCGGTTGTATCTTATAAGTTATAGTACTAAAGTGTTTGGTAAACACTAACTAGTATATCTTGAAAGTTTAGTTAATATGATTTTTCAATTATATGATATCTTTAATAATTTTATCACGATTACTGTTTTAAATTTATATTTACTACATATTATTAACTTTTATTTTATAATTACAATTTTTTTTCTCAGCAGTTGTAGCTTTCAATCCCAAATAGGACCTAATTAGTGGTCCAGATTATGGATGCTAAAATCATAATTAAGCATGCATTAATTGTCAACAAGAAAACGAAATCCGGATGCTTAATCCATAATCAAGCATGCATTGTGAACAAGAATATAATACGACTCTGCAAAGTCGGAAGGTCTTATCTTCTGAGGTTAGTGGATGGTTACAATGAATCATTTGCTTACAAATATGTAAAATCAAGCGAATTATGCTTGGATTATTAGAGTAATGATTTTAACTATTCCTTTTCTTTTCTTTTTTTCTTTTTTAAATCAAAACTTCATCTTCAAATTGTTTGCCAACTGGCAACTACAGTGTATATAGTCCAAAAAGGGGGAAGGACCTCACGATCCCAAATAAATAAATAAATAAATAAAAGGGAAAAATGAATGTGACATGACCAGTGAATTGACCCTAATTGATCTAACCTTTTACCGATATCATATGTATATTCTTACTATGCATATCAAACTTCTTCTTTTTTCCTTTTGCGCCGGGATTCAAATTTCGAAAAAAAAAAAAAAGTGAAAGATGAAACATTTTTTCTTTTGGAAAAATACAAGTTCATTTTATATTTTTAAATGATCATAGTTCACGATTCTCTACGATTATAGATTATCTCAAGTTTTTATCTCTTTTGAGTAGTGCTGTTGGGACCCCTCAAATATGCTCATACAACCTCTATTCTTAAGACCCCCACAAAAAATAGTTTAAACAATTTTTCACTCTAAAAGCACCCATTCTAATTCCATTAATGACCTTACTCGCATCCCTCTTAATAAGTTACAGTAAGATTTTGACCATCTCTCTCTCTGTCTATCGAACTTTTGAAGTTTAATTTAAAATTATTCTTTCACCTTCTGAGTAACATTAGAATCTTTGTTGTTATTAAAAAATGACTCAAATAAATAAACACATCAGTTTACCATTGTTCTATTAATAAGTAGATCATCTGACATTTTTAAAAAGAAAAAGAGAGAGAGATTATCTTTCAATCAGAAATGCATACATAGTTCATAAAAATAAAATAAAAAATACATAAGCAAACAACAAAACTAAAAGATCCATCTTCTTCCACAATCAGTTTCATTGAATATCCAAACCAACGTTGAATAACCATGCACAAAGTAATGATGAATAAAATCGAAACTAGAGCTTTTAATTCTTCGCCAAGAACAAGTTGTATCACATTAGTCTTTTTTTATTTCATTCAAATCATTCTTTTGTGGAATTAGTCTGACGTCAATCTTAATGTTTATTTGTAAATGAAAGCCTCATTTTAGGATATTAACAATAAATTAAAAAAAAAAAAAGAATTTGAAATTAATGTCTCTTTGTTCGATTAAGGTTAAAATTGTAAATGTGAGTGTGAGGGGTTTCATAAGAGTTTTGAAGGGGTGCCAGCAGTTTAACTCATTATTTTTTAACTGAATTTTAGAGGAAAAAAGAAAGAGGTAATCTCAATTCAAAGGTACTCCGAGATTATGAAACTTTATTATTTATTGATGTGTCGGTAAAGTTGGAAAGAGACAAAACCAATATGATCTTATCGTATCACAGACAGAAAATCGCAAATTCATTCGAAATTGAAACTTTAGAAAACGTTGAGAAATCTTATTAATTGATTCGCTGCAATTATAAGAAACGTCATAAAAAGGGAAAAACATAATCCTTCCAAAGCAACTGGGGTACTGGGATTGGGAGAGAAAAACGATAAATGATAGACAAGGAAGCACATGATCCAAGCAGGGAATACGAGGGGAACCCTAGGCAAAGGGCACAGCCGCGAACCCTATGGCCTATGCGTATGAGCGTGAGAGCTTTTAGTTTGTTTTAATTTGTTGGATTCCATTTACTCAACATATAATGCGAAACATCACTATTCCATTTACACGAGATACCCGCGTGCAGAATGCAGATATTGATGTTTACTCTCGTAGAACAGGACCCCACATATCCGGCAGCAACATTTCACTTTTTCTGATTCTGGATTTCGGAAAAAGGCCAATTCTCATGTTTGGATCCGTATTATTATTGTTGTGCGTTGCTTTCTTTGTTTGTGTATCGGTGGCCATGAGTCGGTGACCGTCCAGTGTTTTTTATCTTCTTCAGTGCGTGCCAATGGTAACTTGACTCACTTCACTTCACATCACATCAAAGCACGTGTAGTTAGGTGATCTAATGCGACTCCTCGTAGCTAGGGCTCAGCTTCTGTTGAGCGGCTTTTGAATTATTTTTTTTCAATTGTTTTGATAGAGGAAAAATTACTGGGTGCTCATGGAATATTACTCTTTTCTCATTCTCTCATTTTCATGTTTATGCTTCAATCAATTATGATGATATGAGAGCACCAAAAGTAATGCTATAAGAGCACCAAAACTTCCTTGAGCCTAAGTTGTCGATTATCAATGTAACACATGGTTCTCACATCCTTAGGAGAAGTCGCCGACACATGACATTAACAAATAGATTTGTTTGAATGAGATTCAATCCATCTCTGATCATCCAAGTTTCATAACTCCAAAGTAAATAAATGAATTTAATGCTAAATCATAATCCACATATTGAAACACAATTGTATACTAAAGAATTACATTCCGTCATTTCAGTAAAAACTAACAAAACTACTTATTTATCGTTTAGGATAAGAGCAAGTCGATGATTTCGTTATATTGGTGTTTTAAAAAAGGGTAGTTCTTTAATTAAATTTTACAGTCGATACCTTCAAATTTATGTTTCATTTTCTTAAGAAAATCATTTGAGGTCCTAATTTCAAAAAAGAGAGGAAAAAAAAAAAGAAAAGAAAACCATCTTAGTAAAATTGTTTCACCAGAAAGTCGTTTTTGTTTGATTACTGCAAATCATAGCAGTGTCAAATTCCTTTCTTTTTTTAGCAAGAATTTTTGTATTTCTTGAATGCTTACATTTTAATGCAGGAAGACATACCTATTTAAAAAAAAAATATGTAAGAAGAAGTGAATTGCGGACTCTCTCTTCTTTTGTTGAATTTTGACTTTCTTGATTTTGGCTCTTGTTTGTTTCTGCTACACCTATTTTTGTATTTTTAGGACTCCATCGATTAATAGTTAAATATTACGAGATTTGAATGATGAACCCAGAAACAATTGGCTTGGATGTCGCCACGTATCGCAGTTCCTGGTAATTAGTGCTTATGCATTAATGAACAACGCACAGCTTGGCTAGTTGATTAGTTTAATCATTGATCTTTATTCCCGTAATTTAATAATTTCTCCTACTCGGAAATTGTTCCCTTCATTTAATACAAATTAAAAGATGGCACCCCAGTCCGAAATATAATTTAAAAATAGTAATGAATAATTTGGAAATATCAAGAGATAGTCTTCTATTAAACCCTAACCATGAATTCCCAATTAGAATAATAAGTCCGAGCAGCTACACAGTGTATAATTGACCGTTTTGTTTCCCTGTTGGTGATAGAAAACAACCGTAGTGTCAGGAGAGAGAGCTAAAAAGGTTCATGCAACTTGACCCACATCCATATAAATATAATCTTCGATTAGATTAGATGCTTGAATGATCGAGCAAGGATTTTTATTTTCAGTCAAGTATCAATTCTTTTATTTAAGCCACGAAATACAACAGAATCACCGTATATATCTATACTATAATATGAAAGTAGGGGTCTCATGTTTCAGTATTCAATTAATCCAGCCCATTGTAATTTATTTATTCTGCATATATAAAATCATGATATAAAATTATAAATTCAAATGTTAAAAAATTATCAGACTAGTAACAAATAGAAGATCGCTTTTTACTTTTCACTTTTCACTTTTCACTTAATTCAATCCCACCTCATTGACCATAAATTCACTTAGAATTAGCATTAGTCTTAAATAATTTAATTTCAAGAACTTATAGACTCTCATTTATATAGACGCCTGATTAAACAGCAAATATTTCTCATTTTTGCACTTGTACTATAAGGAAAAAATTTACTCTCATAATATTTACATGATGCTCAAATTTTTGACCTCAAAATAATGGGAGGTTGTATCTAACACTTGACTGAAAAATAGTTATCGATATTTATTTTTAGTTGAGATGAAAGACGTGTGCATCTAATATCCCTAAAATATTCAAATGCAATGGGAATTGATTCTTCAAAAAGCAGATTTGAGTTATTTTAAATCTATGAAATGAGCACGATATGACAATCTGTTTATTCTAGTTCATATTTCACTAGACTGGGCCAAATTCGTTGAAAGGACAGTCGTGCATGCGCATGGTACACAATAATTATGAAAGACAGCACATTAAAATAGATTGATTTTAGAAGTTTAACGAGATACAGTAATAAATTATGCCACATTTGATGCAAATTGAATGGTGCAATAAGCATGATTTATTGGGTTCACGGGATGTGATCCCCTACCATTTATAACAATACGTCCGACTTTACTAGACTGAAGTTTGACCCAACTTAGGGTAAAATAAGTATCGGCTAAAGCCTAAAGGTGTCTTAGTAAAAAATTTAACACAGTGGAGTTTAACAAAAAATTAAGTGACAAGATAATGCAAAAACATAATCAATTTAAATACAAGTAGGTTTTGCCATTATCCCCCAAAAAAACTTGAGGATTCTAATAGAACTAAAGAAAAAATATCGAGCCAAGAGTTCATTTATTAAAATCGAAAATAATGGATTTGTTGCTTTATACGTCTATCATTTAACATAGAGAATACCACTAAATTTGTAGCGTAGTGGTAATCAACGCATATGTTTAATTGTTTAAATCTTCATGAGGTTTATTCTCTTAATATATTTATTCAAGTAGATTTAAGTATTTGAATGAAGACATCACTTAGTCTACGACTTTTTTTTAACTATTTTAAATTTTCACTAAATCAGTAATGTAAAGACATATTAATTTGTACAAAAAAAAATTATAAAAAAAAAATTATAGATATAACATGACTCATAAATATATCTCTCCATAATTTTCTTTTAACTATGGCTTTTGGCGTCTAATAATTAATATAAATTTTCTAGTTATGCTTGATACACCATTTAATTGTACTATAAATGAATCAAAGTTTATACCCATAGTATAATGTAAATGGTATACGTAGAGTGTAACTAGTAAGTAAAAGAACCTAGAGGTAGGTAGCTATTTAGAATGGACCAGAAAAGAACAAAACATGATCTCGGAGGAGAAAAGAGGAAAAGAGTCAATAATAAAGTAAAGAAAGATATCTCTTGATGTTGGCTAACGTCACACTCTAATCTAACGACAAAGGCCAAAGTAAACGATGAAGCGATAAAAGATGCCCAATAATATAGTGAATAGAACACAGACCCCCAGCATCAATTGCAACGCGAAAAAGAAAAGAAAATTTGGAAAAATGGAGGGTTAAATAAAGTCATTGGCTAGGGAAAGTGTGGAGTTTCAGACCTCGCTTGCAGGCGGCACACAAACTCGAAACAGGCCTCGAGTAGAGAAAGAAAGAAAGAATCTGACACACACACACACACCACTAAAAGGACAAGTGCTGTGTTGCATGTGGACCAGCATTCTAACACTTTAATTCCCTCAACCCACCAAAAGAAAAATTGCTCTGTTGCTGCTCTTTTCAACTCTTATTTAGCATCTCCGTCACTTATCTCTAATTGGGGTTTATGTCTGATAAACACACATCTTAAAACAAATCTAGGAATGTGAGATTGCAGGAAGATTCCAGGCAAAGATAGATAGCAACCCCAAGTCATGAGTCATGACATCTATATTTTCTTCGTTCTTACATAAAAACACATATTCATTATATAGGGTCCGTTTAGGGTTGCAGTGAGGTTGCAGAGAGTGGGGAAAGGCAATAATTAAAGAGCTGGACCAGTGTGCAGGCTTTGCAAGAGAAATAACATGAGCTTGTCGGTTGTTTCCCTCTTCTCTCTCCTGCAAAAGCTAGCTACCTGATCACTGTCATTAACCTCTCTTAATACTCGATTTTATTTTGTTGGGTTGAACTTGGATGGATGGTAGGAAGCACAAATTTCTTTTACCCATCTTTCTTTGTCCTCCTCTCTCTCTTTCTCTATCTCTCTCTCTCTTTTCTGATTATTTGATTCCAGATTTCTCTCTTATTCAATGTAAGAATCATTCAATTTCAGCCTGTGTTTCCTAATTAATGATCTCTTTTGCTAGTTACCTCTAAATAACCTTCAGGGTGTTTCCTATTTCAACTGTACTGTAACACCAGTGCTTTCGTTCATCAAATCTACCGCCTGCTGCATTGAGGTAAGTCTTAATTTTTGTTAATTACTTCACTTGTGAATTAGCTCGACTAATTAAAAAGCCATTAGGGCCCATCTTAATTGTTCATCTCCTGTTTCAGTTTATAAACTTCTTTTATTTCAATTTTAAGATTTTGTCCGAATTATTATTATTATTATTATTATTATTATTATTATTATAAGTGCTTAATCATAAACCTTCTAAATATCCACTTTTACTTGTCCGTCTTCTACTGCTCATCACTCACTTGCTTACGTCTTGGGAATAGGGTTGCAATTAGTGAAAAATGGGTTGGTGGGTTTTAGCACCAAGCATGTCAAAATCAAATTAAACACACTAATCTTTGGTTGTATTGATAACTTCTTTGATTAAATGAGTGCTCTTTTTCTTCTTCTTTTTTTTTAATTTTTTCTTCGATTTTCTTATTAGTTCGAAAGATGGTCAGGATTAGGGTTTGAAAAACTACAAGGACTGTAATGGTTACAAAGAGAATCTGAATTCAAGAGGTAGATCAAGGTCTGTGTCTTAAACCAGATTCGATGGAACTGCAAGGTAAAGAAAAGGAAATAGGGATGACAAGCTCTATGCGTTATAACAGAGATTCTTCCTCAACAGTATCAACACCAATAAACTCAATTGCGGGAGAAATGATAAGAGATCAAGGTACCGTTCACGGCGAAGCAATCTTTAATCTTCCTCAAACCCTAGATCAGCATCAGCACCCTCCTTATCGTCATCACCAATTGAACTCACAGCAACAGCAACAGCCACAGACGCAGCAAAACCTACAGAACAAACCAAGTGCTGGATCATCAAATCCAGAAGCACAACACCCAGATCCAGTTCCTGTATCGGTTGCCAACACAACCACAAATACAAAAGAAGCTAATAGATCAAACCAAAGATCACCAGCACAAGCACCAACAACATCGACAGCAATCATCACTGCATCTTCGATTAGATATAGGGAATGTCTGAAGAATCATGCGGCCAACATGGGAAATCACGTTATTGATGGCTGTGGTGAATTCATGCCAAGCGGTGAAGATGGCACCCCGGAAGGCTTAAAATGTGCAGCTTGTGACTGCCACCGAAATTTTCATCGCAAAGAAATTGATGGGGACTCGCAATCTCAGTCACAGTATGCAGCACATTCTCTTTATCCTTATAACTACCCCAGCAGAAACAACAGCACCCAGAGAAATCATCATCATCAACAACAGCAGCAGCCTCCTCCTCCGTTTCATCATCTTCAGCAGCATCATAGAATCTCTTATACTAGTCCTCAGACGGCTTCGATTGCACCTATGATGATGACCTTCGGCGGCGGGGGCGGGGCCGGGGGCAGTAGCGGGGGCCTTGATGAGTCGTCAAGCGAGGATCTCAACATGTTTCATTCTAGTGCAGGTGGCCAGACATCGATGCAGGCCAAGAAAAAGAGGTTTAGGACAAAGTTTTCCCAGGAACAGAAAGACAAGATGATGGAGTTTGCAGAGACGTTGGGATGGAGAATTCAGAAGCAAGATGATCAACAAGTGCATGATTTCTGTACTCAAGTTGGAGTGAAAAGACAAGTGTTCAAGGTTTGGATGCATAACAATAAACAAGCCTCCAAGAAGAAGCATGAGTAAGCATGAGAATTAATAATTTTATTAGATTCTCCAAGATGATGATGCAGATCAATTCGTGCACAAGTAATTAATTAGATATTAGCTTTAGATGTGAATAATCAAGTAGCTAGGGAGGAAGATTACACATTAATTGCAACTAGCTAGCACTGAAAATTATTTATTGATTTTCCTCAGTTTCTGGACAATGTCAATTTAATTGACATTATTGCAAAATATTGCAATCGTCTGAAAAATTATTTATCCTGAGTTATACAATCATCAGAAGACATTAGTTTAATCGTCTATGTTTTGTTATTAAACATCTTCAGATCTTACCTCTCCTCTGCACATTGATGACTCGAGATATTTCACTAAAGGAAAAGTTTAGAATAAAAAGAAAATCAAAGAAAAGACAACGAAAAATAAATAATAATAGTTATAATAATAATAATACAAAGTAATGAACGTGAGTGTAAATTTCATGGTGTCAGTGGCTTTGTTTTAACTTCTGTTTCCTTCAGCTCTAATTTGGTTGGATATTTTATGTAATTGTTTTCTGCATTGCCCAATTGGCCCCTAATCATAGAAGCCCTACCACACATAATGATCCATTTCCCTCAAGAATTAAAGCCATTATAGACGGATCTTGGTGTGCTTATGAAAGTGACACTTCATACATTTCCCGGTTCAATGTTTTTCTCCCACTATTCTTGATTTATGTTTGAATGTGCGCTCTTTAACGCCGTCTGAATGTGCACTGTTTAAAGTAATTTCTTTCTTTTGATTAATGCTCATGATTTGATGTTAAATCTAAGTTGATATTCTTATGAGATAATGCATAATATCTCCCAAAAAAAAAAAAATAGAATAAGCCGTGAACTAATGTGTGTGTGTGTGTATTCAATGGCGTTTACATCGCCACATGAAAATTTCTATAAACATACACACTCCCATATATATACACACACACACACATAATAGTTCCTCTCTAACATAGGCGCCCTCAGTTTTTTTTTTTATGCAACATACTTTCAAGTGTTGGGATTCAAGAGAGTTAATTTTTCAAGTTATTATACTGTACGACCTTATAATTCATTAAAAAGTAATCTTATTAAATCTCACAACTTAAGAGAATGTTCATATTTTAAAGGAATAACGGCACCCGCTCCTCTCTCTCTCTCTCTATATATATATATATATATATGAATGTCACGTCATCACAGCAGATATTTGAGAATTCTTCAGAACTTTCAGACCTGTTTTTTAAAATTTATCCCCGGAGGCAAAAATATATTAACTATGAAGCCCAAGAAGGTCAGTATTTGGGAGTAAAATGGTATTAAGCACCAAGGACAAGTTTCTAAAAGGAAATCTGTATACAGTTGATGAGACCATCACGTCAATCTTCTCATGGTAAACCATTTGGGTAAGCTGTGTGCAAATGTTGACTTTCACAGTTCATTTATTGCGCACAGCCTGGCCCAGCAGTGATGTTCATGGAAGCACACATATCCCACAAGAGGAGATGAAGAAAAATGAAAATCACCAATATTTTCAAGTGCAAGAAGAATTATTATTTCACGAGAGAATAGAGAAACATATAAATACTGCCTTCACATAATGGTTGCATGAATAATGTGCATACACCGTACCGACAGAGAGAGTCGAGTATGGATATGTTTGAAATTGAGATTGAACAGATATATTTTAAAAGTTACAGCACTAAAATTGGTAAACACTAACGGCTGTAATTTGAAAATTATGTTAATATGATTTTTCATTATACAAGTGAAAAATCATATTTAAGATTTATGATTTATGATTTACTATATATGTTTTGTTTTATAATTATAATTTATAATTTTTCACTTGTATGATGGAAAATCTATTATATGTTTAATAATTTTGTAAAAAATATTATTTAAAATTTATATTTACTATATATTAATTAATTTTTATTTTATAATTATAAATTTTTTTTTTCATACCAATTGTAACTTAAAAATTAAAATACTTCAATCCCAAATAGAACCTATATTTAATAATCAAATGATGATATATAGAACAGAAAGTTACATTCATATGCGCCGATGAAGGAATAAGGTTAGTGCACTAAATCGAGATACAAGAAATCTTTACTAGGAAGTTATGGGAAAGTTAGGAGGTCAACCAAGAGTCACAATACTTATAGCAAAACTCAAATAACTTGCAAATTAACAGGGAAAAATAAAACAAACAACAAATGTATTAGAAAAAAAAAAAAAAACAAACACATACACTTCTGTACTTAGTTCTTAATAATCATCAAGCGTCCCATCTAGTTACTGGAACAACTAATCTAGCAGCTTCCTATCTATGTCTGCCTATACATTTACAAATTTCAGAACGTTTTCTCTACCCATAGGAGTTTGATCTCAGTACTTTTTTGGCATGGAAAATCCCATTTCTAGACCTGTTCTATAATATTGTTAAGTTAATCTCATTGGAAATATTTCCTATGTTTTCTTCCTTAATTGACATGCACGAGCTTAATTCATATAATTAGATATTTAGATTTTAGAAAGAACTGCTAGCTTTCACGCAATATATGTTATTATTTGCCTTGAAATTTAGTCCTCGTGAATTTGCTTCTGGAACACCAGAGAAATCTAGTACTATTTAATCTGGTATTATTTAGTGAACTTATACATACAAAATTTAGATCAATGACCCGCTCTAACAAATGAACTGGTCTCTCACCTTTCTCTAGCCCTTCCAAATTCCAATGGCCTCACACAAAGTCTTGAATCTTTATCTATTGCTCACTATACAATACGAAAGCTTGAATTTCTATAAGGCAACAATTTGATCGATCACTTACAAATCTACGCAGTGACAATTGGATTGTCGGAATCATGGCGGTTTCATAGCAAACAAGTATTTGGGAATCGGATCAATTGATGATATGCTTTTTAGACATGTGTGTGAATGACGTAGGACTTTATTGCAAATTGAAAGTAAATACAAAACACCGCAGACTGCTTATTGCTACCATCGAAAAGTAAAAACAGATAAATACATAGATGACGGATGAATTCCATCAGGAAGAGTTTCGAATAATCATGAATCCTGAAAAAGAAAGTATATATAGTAACTAAATATAGTGACTCACAATTAAGCAGCAGGCAGAGTTGAGCTTCAGCTCATGACAGCTGCTGCATAATTAGTTAGCTAGCATAAAGGTCCTTTCCTTCTTAATTAAGTTGTCATCTTTTTACCAAGATCAGCGGTGGCCTTCGATGCCTTCTCTTTAGCAGCCTCATAGTTACCCTTGATTTCGACAGTGGCGGTCTGTGATGCCTTGTCTTTGGCCTCGCCCACCTTACTTTTAGCTTCGTCATATGCCTTCGCTGCCTTAGCTGTAGCATCAAAATTCTCCAATGTCTTTCTGGCATTACCAGTAGCAAAGTCTTTTACATTGTCCATTTGATCGCGGGCCATGTTGGCTGCCTCACCTGCCTTATCCGCAGCATACTGTGATGCTCCTGAAAACATATATAAATATGCCACAGTAACATTTTAAACAAAATGAACAATTACTACCGCATAATTAATAAATACAAGGATATGAGCATAAAACTAATTATTACCAGAAGCAGCAGATTTCACTGTGTCCTTAGCCTTCGAGGCAGCATCCGCAGCACCGTCCACCAAATCATGACCCACTTCAATACGCTTGTCTACTTTGAATCCCCTGGGGAACAGCATACCAATACCAATAGCATTAATTGCAACAATCAATATCAAAAACTTTTTATTCCTTATATCTTATAAATAATAGTTGGCTATCTACATAATAAATCATTAATACTATTTTCCAATCACCTTACTATTACATAATGCTGGTGACTAACTAAGGAGACAAAATACAATTAATGTGTGTAAGTAAGTAGAAAAAAACAAAAAATGGACGTGACCAAGAAGGCTTAGGGAAAAGATGGTACGTACGATTCTCCGCCCTCCGTGTCATGAACCGCCTCCCAAAATCCAACGGCCACCGTCAGTAACATCGACGTGATCAACATCAACAGCACCACCTGCCCTTTCCCCATGGTTTCTTAACTTTCTCACACTAATAAAATTAATTAATTACCAAGTTGAAATGCCTCACATAAACTCTTAACCAAACCGGCCTTTTTCAATATCTCGTATTCCTCCCATGTCTTAGTTCGCTGCTCTGTCATATATACATATAGAGAGAGAGAGTAGAGCCTGTTAATTGCTGAAACGTGGCATCACTCAGAGTAACGTGGCGATCTAGGAGGGCCTCCGTAAAGAGCAAATTGCTAGTTTTTTGACACTTGTATCATGGCAAGACCACTGTTGTCCGCATCTTATGCTTCCCTTTGAATTGAATTGAATGCTTACTCTTCTTTCTTTCTCCGGATACTAAGGATATATGTCATTAATTATGAATTTTAAAAGTTGTTGATATCATACGTATGAATTAATGAATAAGGTCCATGCAATATAAACATGGAATAATCCTCAAAATTATGTAATAAATTAGGTTCTTTTTTCTATTATTCACATTATTCTAGAAATTTAAGTTTTTGAGTGGTACTAAATAAATAAGAGTAAAGTTTATTTGCCCTCTTACTATGGTAATACCATAATTTTTAAAATAATTATTGATAGTTGTATTGCAGAAATAATAATAATAATCGTACTTAATTATTTGATAAATTCTATTGAAAAAGTTATTGCAGGTTTCTAGTTGATTAAAAATAAACCTATAATTTCCTTTGATAATATTATAATTTTTAAAATAATTATTAAAAATATATACATAATTGTTTTTGCTTTTCTAAAGTCTTTGACTAATAAAAACTCCTCTTTTAGGATTATATATCAAAATCTCTTTTATAAAGTCGTTTGAATCAGAGTATCATCTAATATCACTGCAAAATGTTAATATCAAAATCTCCTCACGAGTCGTTTAGATCAGAACAAATTTCGTCTCAATTAGAGCGTAAGCTAATCACGTTGACTAAAATGTTATTCGAACGATTTCTAATGTTATTTGCCTTATCAATTGGCTTTAACTACTCACTGTTACACAAAATTTATGGGAACTAAATTTAAATCGTAAAAAGCTATATGACAGTATTATTGCTCTGTTTGCAGTTTCTATTGTATTGACAGTATTTGGAAATTAAAATTTATTACAAAGATGTATATTTAATTAGGTTATAAAATTAAAGTACCTGGTGATTTTTATTTTTTAAAATTATTTAAACAAAGAAAGGGGCTGGCTTCTAATTCTGAAAAAAGAAAGGGCAATGGGTTGGGGGGTAGTAAGAGGATATGAAAGGGATGGCAGCAACATACATTAGCACCCATCTAAAGAGAAACGACATCAGATGGGCCACACAGCCCATTCAGACAACAGAGAAAATTCAACCACTCTTCAATCTTCATTGTCGTGCCAAGTTCAGCAAGGAGCTAAGAATAGGTTTCATTCTTGCAGTGAAAAAGGGCAAAAAAAAAAAAAGAAAATTTGAGACTATGACGTTATTTTTGGGTGGTTGACTGGTGACAAGTGGCAACCTTGAGAGAATCCCTGTGTCTTCCGAGCAGCCTCTAAATTCCAGAATCATATCACCAGACAAATCAAAATGGAGATTGAAACGCTAGCTAGCTCCTCGTCTTCTCCTCTCTTTATTTGGGAAGTGGTTAGTGGCCGGTGGGTACTTGATCAATTTGCCATCAACTGGTAGGCACGTTAGAAAGCTATTTACTTGATGAAAATGAATAAACATATTAGAAGAGCCCAACTTTCTCTCCATTCAAACATGCTATTGCTGTGTGTGATCATACAGCATGCACATATTTAACATATTAATTATTCAATCCAAGGCCACGGAAATTAATAAATTATAGTGTCTTTCAAAGTAACTGAAATTTGCCAGGAAGAAAGAAGCTATAAATACCTGCAGCCAGCCAATGCAGCAACTCCTTCTCTTGAATCAATTAACAAATTATTACCGATTGAATCAAATTGATACCCAAAAGAATAAGGATCCTTTTTTTTTTTTTTTTGTATTTTCTTTCCGAAAAAAAATGAGTAGTTAAGATTAAGTTTTGAATTTTAATATTGACAATCAAATCAATTTTTTTCCTTTTCGTTTCATTTGTAATTAAGCCAATTTTTTTTTTCTTTTTAAAGTTTGAAGTCTAGAAGAGAAAAATATTAGGAGATGATCTTAAATCCTATCCAAAAACCTCTCCACATTTTACTGTTTTTAACAACTTTATTAAGCGAATCTCTAGATCTTAAAAACTGAAATTTAATTCTTCATGTATATTTATAAAGTAAACATTATTATAAAAAAACAACTCAACATCTGATAACTAGCAACATATATAAAATAAAAATAAAAATCAATAAAGTAAGTACTTATTTTCACCTAATTTTGTAAATGACGTGTCAATGATTAATAAATTGTCATATGTTTAGTAGTTATATGGACTTTTTTACGTTATCAGATAACTTTACACTACCAACGAATGAATGAAACACAGCTTAGGAAAATTTCACTTATACCCTTTTTATTTTTTCAATTCTTCATGTAATAACTATTTTATTTTTAAGTATGTCCTAAATTTAACGCTTTTGTCTTTTTCAATTAGAATTAGAGACTTATTTTATAAATTGATTAAATTATATCTTTATTGAAACAATTAAAATCATAAGGGGACTACAACGTTATTTCTATTTTAATTTATTATAAAAAGCGTAACGATCTGATTTAGTTGAAAACAAAAATGTGTTAATATATTGTAACATGGTCGCTAATATTAAAAGGTTACAAAACGATATAGTAACAATTAATAATATTTTTTCATGGTTCATTTCCTTCACAATCATATACACTTGTCCTTTTTATTTTTGTTAAATCAAATTATTTTAGTATTTCACATTTTCTATCACTAAAATAAACATGAATTTCATAAATAATCTTTTTTAATATAATTTTACTGATTCATATTATAAGCTTATTGTTGTCATTTCCTTTGTTAAATATATGTATTTAAGAATTTTAATGTTGTGTTACTTGATATGTATGTTCTTTATATGAACTGAAATAATGAAATTCATGTACATATTTAAATAAATTTATAAATTAACCCAGCAGGGAAAAAAAAAATTCCTGCATCCATCCCCACATCAAGTGACACATTATTTGAGATAAAACTCTATTAGAACTATCTTATCTCATGGTCAGATTGAAAACTTGAATTTTTAAGTTTTATAAATTTTGAATCCTAACATTTTAAGCATATCATTACTCTAATATATTAATGGGCGATGGATGCACGTAGATCACGAAGAAGACATTTACGGAGAATACTGAATAGGGTATATAATTGCTTAACACATAGTCATCGGCTTATCCATCTTCAATGGGACTCCTAACAGTCCGATTCTCCATTGGATTTCCATCAGCCACAATCCCACGGCCACCGTCAAATTCATCGTCATCAACGTCAAAGCCCTTCCCCATCTCTTTCAAACTACAAGTAATTACCATGTTTAATTAGTAACTCTTAAGCAGACTTTTCAAATCCTATTGCTTTTGCCCTTAAAAACACCGTCAAACTACTGTCATATGTAATAATTGCCATGTTCAAGTACATATAGGCATAATCAGAAGCTTTAAATTAATAATTATTTTCACATATTATTTCTTGTTATATGATAAATTGATGTGGCAGTTTTTGTATTTTTTAAATTATTTAATATGTGTGTGTATTTTATTTGTCATAGATTAATATAATTGTAGTATTGATAAATTATTAAATGAAATTAATCTAATTCTATGAAATCACATGCACGAGATAAATTTCTAATGTTTGCAGGATTATATGGCGAGCTCTGAAAACGCCTCTTGAATGCTACAAACATATGATAGGATAAACATTTGCTTCAAATAGTCCAAACACGCCCCTATGTTAAACTCCTACCGCCCAAAAAATTATATTTAAAATAAATGAAATAATATAAATAAAAACCTTCTCCATAAGCCAAAAAAATAAACATGATTAATTATACATGACCTTACAAAACAAATAATCAATCATAAGAAAATTTCTCCACCATATATATGTGAATATAGATGAGATTATGAGAAGCCCCTCTCCCCGAAAGAAGGGTTGAAAAAAAAATTAATAATAACTCGAGCAAATTCCCTGACAAGGGCCATAACAGGACGTTTTATGGTAGAGGCCATTTCATCGACAAAAATGCAATTTTCTTTAACAAATAATGGGTGATGCTTTCATAAAAATGAAAATTTGAGCCTACTACTGATTTTTAGTTGGCTGACTACCTTCAGCTGCTAATTTTATACGTTGGTGATGCTCTTCAACTTTGTATTCGACAACTTCTCTAAACAGCTGGGAATCCAATACACAGTCTGGGCGGGCGTAGACAGCTGCTTGAACACTGGCCATGAGTTTTGCAATCTCACGGCCGGAGAATCCTTCTGTCTTCCGGGCTGCCTCTTGAATCACGTTGTCAGACAGATCTTTTATAGTTATCTTCTGCTGCTGCTTCTTAAACAAATGACCCCATTTCAATGAGCTACTATCACCTTCATCGGAACAAAGATACTTCTTCAAATAGAGTTTCAGCAGTTTGAAACGCTCCTCCTCTCTGGGAAGTGGGAACTCGATCACTTCGTCAATTCTGTCAGTGATAGCACTGTCAAGATCTCCTGGCCTATTGGTGGCAAGAACAAGAACTATATCTCTTGACTGATCACCAGTTCGAAAGAGCAGAGCATTTAAAGCACTCCGCTGAGCTTCACTCATATGTATACTGTTGCGCCTGCATTATATAAAATCTTGATTGCTGAAAGAAACTCAACCATAATTCATTAAAGAGATACAAATAACCTCCAATGGAAACATACTATTATTAGAGTTCAGAAATTTTCAAGCAATTGCACTTAATATATTAATGAGAAGCTTTAAATTGGCTAGATTGAAAAATGGAGAATCAAACACAAATTAAGATGCAGATTTCCAAGCCAAAGAGAAACTACCAAACTCTTGTTGAAATACAGTAGTATGAAGTCATTGTTAACGCAAAAAATAGAAGCCACCCAATAAAAATTTGCTGAACCAGTATATTTCAATCATTTTTCAAGGACCAATTTGATAAAATATGTGATGAAGATTGTAACTTACTCGCATAAAAATGCATCAGCCTCGTCAATAAAAAGCAGCAAGCCTTTCTTTGATTTCTTCGCCCAATCAAATATCTCATGGATCTTGGTAACAGCCTGTGCACCAAGAGGTGCAACATCTCCTCCTGTCATCATGGCATAATCCAATCCCTATAGTATAAGACGCAAGATTGAACATCCTCAAATGCATTGACAAGAGTGTATATCAAAATCGTTAACATTAGTCCATACGTTTACTCATGCTGCTATTTATCCTATAGAGATTTGCTCCATCTCAAGACACAGCGACAGTAGTTATAGACTATATATTGAAATGTAACAAAAAGTTTAACAAAAACCATAAAAGCAAAATAAATTGAAGCACTAGCTACACCATACCGATTTTCTAGCTATCTCTCTCGCAACCATAGTTTTACCAGTACCCGGAGGCCCATAAAACAACATGTTGCGAAAGGGTGCTTGGTGAATCTTGGTGTTGGAGGTAGCTTTAGCAAGATGCTGTATCCTTCTTTGTAGTGAAGGATGCAGAATAATATCTCCATTATTCTTTATTGCTTCAACGGGCCCTGCTGTCCCAGCTGATGTCTTATTCCTAATAACTTTGTTCATGGCTTGAGACAATAATCCTGACCATGGAAATTTACCAATGGAAGATTCTCGAATTAGTGATGGCTGTCCCAGTATACGGTTAACATAACCCCATGTAACCCTAGCACCTTCTCTGAAAACACAGCAAGAAAAATCAAAGAGATTTCAGATGGTGAGTCCCATAGCAATTGACCATTTTAACAGGGTTTTGAATTAGGCAATAATATCCATATCAATAGAGTTATACCACCTAAAAAATAACGTTTCAAAAACAAATTTGAAAGACCTAATGAAAATCAACATACATCAAGCTATTGGCAAACAGTTATTTGCCATATGATTGAATTAATTAATGGGCTAACCCGGTGAGAGTTTGCAACTTTACAGTGGTGGTGCAGAGGTGTTGCTAGTTGAATGCAATGATATCAGAGGGGGGAAGTGGCTGTACAGTGGTAGTAAAAGTGGTCAAAATGCTGTAGCGGTTTCAGTCTAACATGCTTCTAGATAACTAACTCGTGCCTGGCATGTCCAATTTGTACCCATTTATCAGAAGAATCAAACTTTCCATATAAAATGTTGTGAACAGCGCACGCTATTCGCATCCTAGTGAAGATAAATTTCCCAAAGAAAAAGCATATGATTAAAAAAATAACACCCAGGCAAGATAAATATGCAATGCAAAATTTATTCTCTCTCAGAGTAGCTGAAAAATGAGTTAATGGCAGAAAGGAAAGAAGCATTCATACCTAGTTGTATAAATTCCTGCAGCCAATGCAGTAGCTCCTCCAACAGTCATAACCAACTTATTCCTATCAGTCAATAGACTCCTAACACCCTCTGTAAATTTAATTTTAAAAAAAGGGTTATACCAGATGCAAGTTTTTATTGATAACTGAAAGATGAAAAAAACTTATGATGTTAAATGTGAGAGTGTAACTTTTATGAGGCAAAACAAATTAATTAAGCAGATTCAATTCATTTCAAGATAAATTTATGTGATCCAGGCTTCAGATATTGTAAAGCAGAAAGTATTAAAATATTCCCATCAGTCTTCAAAAATTACTGAGAAAAACAAAGTCATAAAAATCTTAAAAAGAACCCACAGAAATGACAACTACCTAGAATTAGAGATTTCATTCAACTGATTATTTATGATTAAATTTCTACAATTTCCATGAAGTATAAACTTCTCTGTTGTATACATTAAAACAAAGAATACAATTGCAAAAGCTAAACAACATAATCAAAAACTAATTCACTGTAGAATGTTGATGTCGCAATTATGCTTTAAGCACTATGTTGTATATAGCAAGCTGCTTATAACATATGAAAACAAATAGCTGGTAAGCGAACAAAATGTATAAGAGGATAAATAAATGATGCCAAATGCAGAATTGTGCGGTCATGGAAAAAGAACAAGCAGAAAGCCTCCATTTGAATAAATTAAATATTATTCGGATATGTTAGCAATAGTGTTAAAGTTATATCCAAAGGGAAAACATAACTAGAGTCAGCCAAAGCTACAGTCAACATGGATAAAAAAACATGTTATTCAGTTGCATACCTTCAATGTGACTAAAAGTTGTATTAATTGCAGCAAGCCATTTCTCTCTTTCACCATTTATTCGTTCTATAAGCATTCTCCTGTTGTGGTCCTCGGTTAATTTTGCTTCATGGGCTCGGCCCTCAGCCTCAGCCATAGCCTTAACCCTAATGGTTTCCCTTTCGATTTCAGCTCTTTCTTTCTCAGTCAGGCGCTGCTGAGCCTGTATTTGCTCTTCGGTAGATCGTCTTGCTTGTTCTTTTCGTATGGAAGACTCTTCTTGCATTTTAACCAATTCAGTATTATGCCGCCTCTGAGCTTCATGATCTGTCTGCAAAGAAAGACAGCACCATATCATGTGAATGGTAGAAATATTTCTGTCAGGAAGAAAGGAATTCTATAAAAAGAACTAATAAGGAAGCTTAGTTGACTTGCTCTGATCCTCATTTAATTTCAACTAATAAAACAATGCATGCCCAATTTTAATCTATTACAAGATCCAAGAAATCAGGTATAATGAAGCTTAAAACATAGTATAGGCTCTGCTAGTTGACAACCAATGGCTGAGCAATTTGATGACTTCTTTCAACTAGCACAAAGATTTTTCAATCCAATTTGTAATAAGCTTATATATAAAGTTAGTTCATGCACCTGCAATCTTTTCCTGGCCAGCTCATCTTCATTTCGCAGCCCTTGCGCCCTTGCTTGCGCTTTTTGCTGAACTAGATTTCTGTGTTCTTCAGCCAGCTTTCGTTGCCTTTCCTGCCAAAGCATATAGTTACATTATAACTTGAAGTCCAGAGCAGTTTGACAAACATTTATGCAATAAAGACGGCCCCTGTGAGCTGGTGTATACAAGGAAATTCAGCACGCTATCAAAACTAAAATTCCAAGCATAAACAGTTACATAATGCAACATGTGCAACAAACTTAGCAGAAGGTTGATTGCAATACCCTGCATGGGAAAAGCATCAAATATTCCCATAAAAATTTAGGGGGGAACAAAATATAAAGCTTTATCACTCACAACATCAACTTGAGATTGAATTGCTTCATAGTGAACTTTCTCAACATCTAACTCTGCCAGCCGTGTTTGCTCCTGCTTTCGCATAATATCAAAAGCCTGTCGACATAAAAGCGATTCTCTTATTATTACATCATACGAAAAATTAAAACAAGCACTCTCGAGCTAAGATAAAACAAATTAAAAAATCTATTAAAAAACTATTACTACCTCTCTGGCGTGACGTGAGCTATTGAAGTCGCGGAGAGCTTTGGCAGCTCTCTCTAAGGCCTCGGGATCGAATCCTGATCCTCTTGGCTCTTCAGGCTCTCTCGATTTCTTCGCATCAGCCGTCTGTTCCGCTTCATCATTGCCACTCGACGTAGGCTGAGGAGAGGAAGAGAAGAAAGAAAATCGCGACGGCGCGTCCGCGAATGCTCGGTTTGAGGCCGTAGAGAGGGAGGCCACCGCGGCGGCCACTGCTAAACATGAAGATAATTTCGACGCAGGCATGGGTAATGATTAAGTAATTACTTTATGTGCTCAATTAAAATTAGGTTTTGAATTCGAGTGATCATGTGAAAATTGGGATTTTTAGGGTTTAGCGTCTGACGCCACCGGATAAACCCTAGAGACTCTGGTTGATGGGGTTTAAGCAAAAACTATTGCACTTACGTGGAGCAAAAGCCAATTGGAGGCTAAACGCACCGTATTGCTCGGCGGGGGGCGGGGCGGGGCGTTGAGTAGAGTCTCGGGTGGGCCTTAGGTTGTTCGGGTGTTAACAGTTTTGCGTTCTAGTCCTGGGTTCGTTCATTCCTGCATCGGTTGAGAATTATTTCGCTCCCTCGGTCAAACGCTACTGGGTTTTCTTTATTTTTTACCAAATTATTTCTTTTAAACACCCAAAAAAAAATTGGAAAGTAAAAACAATTAGGATTAGGATAATTTAACCACTTAAACGCCCTTTTGCTCTTTTAAAAAATCACATACTTTTTTATCTCACTTGCTATTTTTTTTTTCTAATTGATGAAAATTATTAGGAGTTTAAACAATGATTAGATTTATTCCTTTATCACCTTCACTGGAACTCATAAATTAATATTTTTTTCTTTTTCAAGATAATATTTTTTCCTTAAGAAAATACTAAAATGCAGTAAAAAATTAGCATATGTGGATGTTTTGCATGGTTTAGTTAGAAATACTAGTAAGTAGGGGTGGGCATAAACCCACAACCCATGGGTTTATCCAAACTCAAACCAAATTAAATGGTTTGGGTTTGATAAATCATTAAAATGGATTAAATGTTGGTTTTATGTAGAAAACCATTTCATTATGGTTTGGGTATGGTTTACTCATGGGTTATGGATAAAATCCCAACACTTAAATTTTCAAATGAAATAAATGAAAACAAAATAAATTAACACAAATAAGTGAAAGACCACCATTAAATTTTTTACGGCGTGATCAATTGTCAACAGTTAGAAAATAAAAATAACAGTAAAAATAAATTTAAATTAAATAAATATTGTTGTAAATAACATAATTTTTTTTTCTTATTTACAAAAATAATTCCTCCCACATGGAAATATCATCATAGAAAGAGCAGGAGACTCTACTAATGATCACTAATAACTCGGCTTGGATTGGGTTCGATATGCTAGATGTCGGCTAATTTTTTGTTAATAATTGAATGTAATGCCCATATTAAGTATTAAAACAAGAAATATATATTTTGATATGAGTAGAAAAATTAATAATAAAATTTTTTCTTGTAATTATTTATTTTGTGAACATTTTCTTATAATAAATATTTTGTAATATTTTAAAATTAAATGTAAAAAGTATAGGTAAAATATTTTATTATTTATCTTATAATAAATTTTTATTTGTCAATCAAGTTTTCTTATAATAATTTTTTTATCATTTGACTAATAATTTTCTTATATATTTATTATAAGAAAATTTTCAAAAAATAAATAAGTATAAAAAAATTTTATTATTAATTTTTTTGTTCATATCAAAACAAATATTTCTTATTTTTAATGCTTTATTTTTTATTTAGTTTCTATTCATGTGATTTATTTAATTTAGAACAAATATAAATAAAAGAGTAGTTGAAAATAAGGGTAATATTGTAAACTTATACTATTAGAGGAGTTTTTGGCCATTATAAAAGCAGAAGGGGGAAAAATAATATATGTTGATTACTGTAGGGGGGAAACTGGCAATCTCCCTAAAATTAAATATATAAGTAGACAACATAACGCAAAACTACCAAAACGATAAATAAAAACAAATATTGCATAATTAAATAAATAACAAGTGGCAAAATTTATTATTAGATTGTTAATGTCATGTTTGTGAAAGTTTATTATTAAAGTGTACGTTTTTATTTACTAGTAGTAAGGGCCCATTGGGGATTGTTTTTGGGAAGATAAAAAATAATTTTGAGAAGATAAAAACTAATTTTGATGTTTGGTATTTTTTTTTTTTTAACAAATCGTTTTGCAAAAATTACCTCATCGTACAACAGATTTTGAAAACCAAAAAAAGGAGTAACTATTCAAAATCTGATTTTAAAAATTACTTTTATACTTAATATAATTTCATATATGTCCTTATATATGTTATAAAAATCTAAAATTATCTTCATAAATTTTAAACAGATTATTATTATTACCAATTATATTGAGATAACTGAATATGAATAAAAATAAAAATAATATATAAAATATTTATTTTAGTTATCAATTATTATGTGTACACAATATTTTATCTATAGGATAATGATCTCTAAACCATCAAAGTACTATTGGCACCTATATTTTAAAAAGTATTTTAGTTACTAATATACCCCAAACTTAAATTATGATTTTAGCCATTAGACAAGACAATAAAAACTAAAGAAAAGAATTCAATCCCTTTGCTCTTCTTCAACAGGCACCTATACCGTGCCTTCAATCTCAAGTAATGAAGCCAAACAAAAGAATAATGTTTAGTCAAGATCAGATTAGGCACTTTGAGACAAGCTTCAGTGCGAAGAGAAAATAAGCATCAAGTTGACTACAAATTGAAGCTTGTCTGCGGAATAAACATTCCACCAGCAAGATGATGTCTGGTTTCAAAGTACACGAAACCAGCAAAAAATCCTTTTCAATACAGATTTTTTATTAATTATGATTTTGCTTTTTATAAGTTTCTAATTTTGATTTTGGTTTTGGCTTGTTATGGACACAAATGAATTGATGTATTGTAAACAAGAAATTCACGCAAAATTTTAAATCTAATTTGTTAATTTATGAGAATAATTCCAATCAAATACCTGTTTAGATGATTGATATTGATCCACAATATTTTTATATTAATAAATTAGTTTATATTTTGAGGAAATCAATTGGAGTATTAGTTGGTAGATTTATGTGTTTAAAATCATCTGAGAGCATGTTTGGTATTAAGGCGGGTGAATATAGTAAAATATTTATTTTCATATTTTAGTAGTGAGTTTTTTTTTTTAATTAAATTGCTTTATAGAGTATTTTAGTGGGCTCAAATAGTTTTAGTCTTATATACATGTTTAAACATTATATCTAATTTAGTTATGTATATTCTTACAACAGTTTAATAGTAAAATTTATCAAATACATACACACAACTACTTTTAAACTTACAGTTGGCACTTTTAAAAATAAATTTTACCCAACATTTAACTGATTTTTTTTACAAGTGATTATTTCTATACCTAGTTAATAATTATTATTTTTAAAAGTTACAGCAGTATCAAACTGGCCCTAAATAATATAAGATAATTTATATCTAAGTAAGATTGATTGCAATTTTTCATATATGTGAAGTAAAATCGACTCTTGTATTATGTTCAATGATTCATTACTTTTAAAAGATAAATACAAGTATAGCATAATTCTAAACTAAATCTCTTGTAAGCTAGGTTTGAATCTTATTCATCATTATTATTGATCCCACAATGTCGTTTCCAGTGTCACAATTCACAATAATAATATCTTAGATAAATTTCATTATCAACAAATGAGACTGAGATCGATCCAGGATTGAAATATATATAATGAAAATTATCAACGTAATTAATTATTATTCATGGCTTAATTATTAGATGATCCTCATTATTCATCAATATATGTATATATATAAATAGATAGATAGATAGATAGATAGAAACCTATCAGGTTACTAATACATTAATTCATCTATTCATTTAGGAAACAGGAATTATTTTTCGTACACTCTGGAAGCAGAAACACAACATAATAATTAAATCTATTACATGCAAACTGGATACAATATCACTAGTAGTCCACGGAAACAGAAACAGCTAGAGGAATACACATAAAGAAGAAAGAAGAAGCACTTCCAATAACAATACGTATATCTTCATAGTGGACATCACCATTTAGCCAGTACTTATCTGCATCTACTACTTTTTTCTCATATATACCTGCTCACGGGTTACATAGTTCAATCACGCAGTACACAAAGGGGAGCTTTTTAACACTTCAAGAGTGCCTGCAAGGAAGAAAAAAGTTTCAAGTTATATGGAAGCAATCTTGGCTCACGAAGGGAAAAACTTCTGAAATTTCCAAAAGGGTTACATACATTCATTTAAATTAATAATTCAAACTGCCAACAGGATTATCACTATTTAAAAGTAAAGTAGCCAAAAAGTTCCAGATAGGTTGGAAAAGTTTTGGTCCTGAATGAAGACGAGTGAGAAATAATAAATAAAATATTGAGTTTGGAGTTTACAAGAGAATCCTCACGGGCCTGAAATTTTGGGGGGAAAAAAAAGGTGTTATCGAGTGACTCTTACATGGGGACTTATTGATTGAGCTTGTAACATTAGTGAGATCTTTGGGCACGTTAATTATCTGAAAAGAGTAAAGATTAGATCTCATGTGGGCTTTGTTTGGCTTAGCTAGAGACAGGATAACAAGTTGAAGGCAGTGCGGTCAGGAAATGCCTTTTTCTCTCTATTAATTTAAATATTATTATAAATGACAAGCAGTTTAGTGATCAAGTGGAAGCTGTTCTTATTGTTTGTGATCAATATACTTGGTAAAGGACCACTGACAATAAGCGCTTTGGAGTTCTCCATCCCAGAATGGCCCCACCGCAATTTGGCTTCTTTAGCGAACTAGAGTTACGATAACGGAGCACAGAAGCATGATTGTCACATCACTCAACACAAAGAAAGAAAGAAAGAAAGAAAGTGACGGGCACTGTGGATACATGCAGAAAAGATATTCAAAATCATGGCCGATATAATTAACGAATGAAAGAATGAAATACCTTATAAATACTCTAGAATCTTAATCGTAAAAGCATCCGAGGAGATGATCAGTTGCCGGTTCCAGTAGTAGAGCGATAGTTGGGGTGAGGATACCTGCCAGCTTCAATGTCATTGATATCCTTAACGAGCAGTTCATAATGTTTCTTGACGTCTTCGACTGTTTTGCCGCTAACAGCCTTAGCAACATTGTCCCAGCGGTCAGGGGTGTCCTTGTCATAAAAGGCCAGAGCTGTCTCGAATTGTTTGTTCTGTTTGACAGTCCAGGATGAGCCAGAGCTGCGTGAAGAAGTCATGGTGTTGGATGCCATAAATTAATTAGCAGCAGCAGTAGCACTAGCAGAGTTAACGATCAACTCTCGACGGAGAAAATAATTTAGGAGTGATAAGAAGATAACTAAAATTCAAAGCTCTGGAGAAAGAGAGATATCGTTGCACTTGGAGTAAGGAAGAAATTAAATTAGACTTGGAGGCCAGGGGATGGATTAATGGGGTAGAGTGTGAAGAGAGATGAGCAGAGCAGCTCCTTATAAGCAGGAGCCAGGAGGGAAAGTGTGGTGGGGTAAAGCCAGTTGGACGAATATATCCTTTTATTCAATACAGCGACTCGTACCACTTAAGAACCACAAACCCAAGGAGAAAAAGCCACTAAAGAGATTGAGAGAAGAATTAATCCGGTATCAAAGGACAACCCGCTGTTTAATCACAGTATTTGGTTTGATATTCAATATTCCTTGATTATATCTGGCTACCAAGTAGCAAGTGGGATTTTTCTCTGTTACTTCCATGACATTAGACATTATTAGTGGATATTAATTCAGGTCATAGTCTTCGAATAATAATATACCACTATTATACATTTGCATCAGCTTAAGGCATAATTCGTTATCTTCCCCCAACTTCCCCCCCACCCATTTTTGGTCACCACGCAAGAGTTTATATATACTCTTAATAATTCATATGTCGATCACAAAACTTGAGGCTGCTTCTTAGAAAGGATGAGCTTCCAGGCGAAGTAGCTGCTTATAATTCACACGTCGATCATCCTTAGCAATTTGGCTTTTATAATGGTCAAAGCGCGCGAGAGGTGCTGTCGCTCGCGCTTGCGATGTGTGACAGGCTCAAGCGTGCGCAATAGGTGCGACAAGCTGCCTGTCGCACTAAGTTTGTGCGACAAGCTACCTGTCGCACTAAGTTTGTGCGACAAGCTGCCTGTCGCACTAAGTTTGTGCGACAGGCAACCTCTCGCACCAAGTTACAATTTTTTTTTTTAATGTGAAGTTATTATTTTGTTATAAATGCAATGTAATAATGTTATAAATACAACAGATACATGGTGAAATCAGAAGGATTAACACATGAACTGGGCAGGATAAAGTTAGCTTATGCCGATCACTTCCCGGGACGAATTTCGAGTATGTGTAACTTAGCTACAGTCGTAAAAGCCGTCAAGAGAAACTTAACAAAAACGATAGTTACGTCTATTCAAGGACGACATATTTGGGCATTTCTTGGAGTGACGAAGCTTTCCGTTCAGTGGCGTAATTTTGCAGAATGTGTTGCTTAGGCAAGTGGCCCATGGAGAATACAGAGAGAAGGACCAGTTATAGTTTCAAATTGGTGAACATTTGATACGTTTATCAATTGAAGAATGATGTCTGGTTACTGGACTTTCCTATGGTGTAGATACCGCACTAAAAAATTCAAAAACGGTGCATAAGCTATTGAATACATATTTTGATGGTTTGTTTCGCAACATCAATCTTAAGTAATTCGGTGTATTATTTGAGGAGTTGGACTTCGAGGCTATATTCATTGGGATTTATTTGTACGATCTCATATACTCTTGCTAAAAACTGATCAAACAGACAATTTTTCCGAACAAAAGAAGTTGTATTCTTAGCATTCACGTAATCCATACGGCCATCTGCTAAATCCTCCAACCAACCATCAAGCCTGAAATTATTAAAAAAAATTAATTACGTACTATGAAACATAATAAAGAGAATAAGCAATACAATTTTATATATAACATTAAAAAAATAATTGTATTTCGTATGACAGGCACTTAGAGACAGTTTCGGTGCAACTCACTCTTAGTGCGACAGGCACCTGTCACACCAACATACAATCGGACTGAAACTCTCCTATCACATGAAATTAAGTTGACAAAACACCTATTACCACTCGGTGATGCAAAAACAAAGTATAAACAATTTAAGAAATATTTCATCAAACACTTAATGCGTAATATTTTTACAAAGTATATGAGCTCTATGTCACTTTGTTAGAATCGTGTCAATTAGTGTTGGATCCGGATGGATTAGGCTGTATTTGATCAGAGTTCACTTTTATCGTTCGCAGTCGTCGTTTACCGTTGCCGTTTGCTATTGCCGGTGATGATTCAAGAGTGTAAGATTGTGTTTGGTTTGATAAAGAGGGAGAAGAAAAGTTGTGTTTGGTTTGATAAACAAGATAATTTGAAAAAAAAAACTTTTGTTTAATTAATTATGATAGAAAAAAGTTTGGAATGTGAATTGTAAAAATTATAAAAGTTTTTAGATTATTTTTATAAATTTCCCCAAAGCTTTTAGCTGTATTGGTGGAAAATTCAACTCTAGCTCGCCTTGTTGCACCACATAGAGACAAACAATTTCACGTTTTTCGCACGAGGACTCAGCTTTATTTCACCACTGTCCACTGCAGTCTGCGGATAGGGCTTCAAACAGCTAATGAATTTTTGATCTTATCCGAGTAAAAGCAGTGTATGGACAAAAATTATTTGAGCCGTTGAATTCAATTTACCACAAAAGAAGAAGAGTAGTGGATGAGGATTGATTGATGGCAAATTTTTAATAGCGGAAGTAATACTTACCATGCAAGGGCCAGGGGCCCTTTTGGATAAGGGCAATTGGCCCAACTCAGTAGGAACTGGGAAGGAAGGGGAAGGGGGGACTCAATTAGTTCATTTTACACTTAAGTATCAATATTTGAATCGAAGAATCTAATACAATAGTAATAAAATAATTATAATATCACATAATGTTATAGTGTTCGGTAAAAAATTAATACTATTATACTACATAGTTTTACAGTCAATTATCATTATTATTAAGTAAGCGTTACGCTTTTTTATCATTATTCTTTCTATTTACATGTTCGGTTCTATCAACAATTTTGTCTTTGTTTTGTTTCACTATCGTGTGTTAATTGATCCACATGCTTCCCCCCATTGGCGACAACATTTATTAAATCAAAAATGTCTCTTTCATTATTTAGGAAAGTTATTGGAATTTTTCAAAAGGCTTCGAGATAATGACATGGCTTGATGAAAGTAATTTTTCATGCATGTGACTTGATCACAACAGTGTTGATAAAGATTGGTAGGTAATGGGTTTTGTCTTGTCCTCACTGTCTGTAGCTGTAATAATTATTATTTTCTGAAAATTCTTTTTAAATAGTACTGCAAAATATAAAAATCGAACTCCTCTCCAATCTCGAAACAAGCAAAGTTCAAAATTAACCTCTTGAACCATTTGAAAATATCCTGTTAATCAAATAAGTCATTACCCACATGTCTCAAGCATTTTATCAATCAAAATAATCTGTGCCCAAATTTTGTTTCGTATGCACAGATAAAATTGATCAAGTCAATTGAAATACGAATGAGCAAGGGCCTTTGAGTGGACAACATTAGATCATGAAATCAGCAAATTAAAAGCCATTATAACCTAAAGGACTTGTCTGAGCTGTGTGTTCTTCATGTGTCTCCACGTTGAACCCCCCTTTCCTTCAAAACAAATGAATGATTCTAAGGAAATTCACAACCCCGCCCCTAGAATTCCATTAATGGGACCAGTTTGATCTTGTAGCATGTATAAAGTCAAGCTACCCATTAGGATAAATCTGTTCCTTTTGAGTTGCTCCTGTTTTTTATGGGTTGCTCTTCTCTTATATCATAAGTTTATGCTCACATCATTGAAAACTTTGACAAGCTTGGTGGAAGCGTCACTAAAAACATTTTGAGTGATGGGTGGATTTAAACATGCGCCTAACTTACCGCTTATCTTCTAATTAATTATCAATAAAGTGACTTATTAAGGTTATCTTTAGAATTGCAGTTAGATAATTATAAATTTTGAAGTTAAAATATTAAAGTATTTGCATGTTTGGTAAACACTTACTATTGTAATTTAAAAATGAAGTTCATTTTAATTAACTCACACTTATATAATGAAAAGATAAAATATCTTCAATATTTTTGTTAAAATTATTGCTTAAAAGTCACAATTGCCATACACAATTAATTTTTATTTCATAACTTTTCAACAACATATTAATATCAAACATAGACTAAATAACTAAATATCAGTAAATGATAGTGAGGAAGATGATGCATATACTCAGTATCATTTATTGTACGGTATTTTTGTTAGATACAAACACTACCCTCAGTACATTATACCATAAAAAGTGTACAAGTTGGGAGATCAAGCCAGAAAAATGTTTTACTTATATACTGTTAATCAGTAAGCACCAACCGGACCACTACCAAATCTTGGACGATCTAGCAATATTGAATCTTATCATGACTGGCTTTTTGTGCAACTTCTTTTAAACTTTTGGGCATAATATTGTGATACATGATTCTTCCACTTGCTGATATTCCAATCTAGATATAAGATATATGGACTCAAATTTTTTGCTGAAAAAGCTAATATAGTTTCCTGTAATATATGTTATGAAGTAACATCCGAAATTTACAGATAATATCTTGACGGATACCCAGAACCTAATTTGCGAACCCAAGCAAGTTGGTAGCAGAAACTGAGCTTTCACTTACCAGTGGAATTGTCAAGTCTATGATTCGCTCATGGAATATGTCAGTTGAAGTTGCTTTCTCCGCTTAGAAAGCAGGAAACGTGTACGGACAGTTGAATTTCTACTTCATCTAGATATGTTAGCTTTTGTTACATGCTGTCATGTCCAATGCATCATACGTGTGTTAAATGCTAATAGTTTGTTGCATTATTATCAGCACTGACCAGTTGTTACAGTGGGTCGCACAATATATAGAACGATTTCATTGCATTCAATTAATCATCCTGGTTTCGATGAGAAAACTGAACTTCACACCATTAATTGTCTCAAAATTGCTTTGTTGGCCTGGAGTGTGGGGGTGGTGTGGTGGAGTCTAATCATTTGAAGAGAAAGATTTGTTGGTATGTGAAGGGAATCTGAGTAAGAGATAGTGGTGTGTCCCTGGTCCTCCTCATAGTACCTCATCCTGCTAAAGTTTCTGGAATCCTTATCATCTCCTAGAAAGCAACGGTCATCGGGATTCCTGCTATTTTCTTTTCTCAACTTTTTTACTACTCCATTTGCTTAGCTACTTCATCATTTAACCATTTTTTTTGCTGATTCCAACTTCGATTATTCCTCTTGCTTTTAGCTATGGTCAGCTGCCTGGAAAATTACAAACCCCCCAGCTTTTAGCAGGATGCCTATTGATGCAAGCAATGACCGAATATTTTTCTGAAAAAAAAAATCTACAGAATCTAATTGATTCTAGAACATAGTTTGAAGAATTGTTAATTATGAAACACAGATGAGATATTTTGAAGTTTACAATATCGAGATTTTATATTTACTGATAACAAATGACAGAAAATGTTTGTATGTCTGAGTAGCGGAGGGTTGGATTCAAAAATCGGAACTGGCTAGTGCCTTAGTTTTGTTAAAAGCTGGAAGCACTGGCTATTATGTACAGAAATTCTGAAGTAATATTAATAATAGTCGGATGAGAATCCTCTCATAATTCTAGCTCTTAGGAGTTTTTAAAAATTATATGAGGTACATTTTAGTCATACCGTATGAATAAAATTTAACTTATTCATTTTTTATTTTTATTAATTATCAATAACTATTTAAAGTTTTGCTCAATATAATATCAGATTATGAAATAATCTTTTCATAATCTTAGACCATATGAATTGTCGGTGGATAAGAAAGACGTGATATGATTGTTGTGATGGGATGTAGAGATGGAAACTTTTCTATGGTTTATTATCTCAATTACATGAAAAAATGCATAATTAACTACATGTTCTTAATATATATAATATTTAATTAATTTGAGTAATTAAATACTAAAAAATGCATAATTAACTACATGTTCTTGATTTTGATATTGAATTTATTAAAGGAGATACAAATTACATCCCTGACTTTCTAACCAGGGAATTTCTTCAAAGCAGATAAATGCCGCCTAAAAGAAAAGACAAAGGGAAATGGATCCTCAAAGACCCTGTGCCCCAGACACCTTCCAAAGAATCTCAAACCTCTCCACCAAAAGAAAAGCTACTCTCCTCTGCCATTAATTACATGAGACTAATGCTCAAATTACAACTCATATTTAATGAGATTATTTGGGGGACACTCACTCCACTCATGTTTCAAAAGAGAGAATGATGCCTTCACTCAAATTGAGGAAAGCTCGAACTCATGACCTCACAATTGTGAGGTTTGGATTTTAACAATTGTAAGGCACCTGTTCTTGATAATTAAGTACATGTTAAAGGATTTTCTTAATACATCCATCGTGCATTATTTGTTTCATTGTGACTGTATCACCTTTCAAAATCATGTAAGTTTTGTAATTTTACAGTTGTAGCAATTCAACTCTTCAATGATCTCATATTTAATGAGATTAGCATATTGATATTTATAATCAAAAAATTACTGAAACTAATTTATAAATTTTATATAACACAGTCCAGATTTTAACATTCTCTAATATCTGAGGAACGCCCACTTCACTCATGTTTCGAAAGAGAAAATATTGCATTAACTCAAATTGAGGAAGGAAATTAACCTCCATAATGCATTGTGGGGGCACGAACTCATGATCTCACAATTGCGAAGCTTGGATTCTAACAATTGTGAGTCACATGTTCTTGATAATTATGTACAAGTTAAAGGATTTTCTTAATACATCCACCGTGCATTATTTGTTTCATCATGACCGTATCACCTTTCATAATCATGTAAGTTTTGTAATTTTAAAGTTGTAGCAGTTCAACTCTTCAGTGATCTTTGAAAAAAAAAAGATCTCCATATGGTAAAAATAAGGACGTAGGAAATAAAAAATAATCTACAAATTGATAAATGAATAAAATAACAAACATTTACTTTCATTCAATGTAAGTTCAACTTTAATTAGCCTATAAAGATTAAGATTCTCTCATGATCTGATCTCCTCCTGAGCAAAAATACATGTGGGTAATTGGTAACTAATAAATAAAAAAAATAAAAAAGTTAAATCCTACCTATACATTATTACTTAAAAATACATGGTATAAAATTTTTAAAAATTCATGAGAGTTCAGATTAGGAAATCATCTTTTTCCAACCTTATAGAGTCTCTAATGCAATATTCCAGACTAGAGATATTATTATTAGAGGAAAAGATCAAATTTGCCGGTTCCTCGGCTGATTCCTGGACGATTGATATGCTGGCGTCTTGGGCTTTTTGGAAGGGGCCTATATAATGGACTTTAAATTTTTCATCTGTAGATGTAGTATAATGAGAATGGTTGCAAGTAAAACACCTCAAAGCCCCCTCAAAATTCCCCATCCAATAAAGACTCTTTATATGATTCTAATAACACCTAGATAATTCCAAAGCAGCCCTCCGTGTCAGAGTTTCTAGGTTGGTTACTCGGTTCACACATACTTTAGTTCTCGGATTCTTGCTAGCTTCTTTTAATTTATTTTTTATTTTTATCTTAGGAAAAAAAAAAAAACTTCTTTCTTGCTAGCTTGATAGCATGGAAGTTGCACAAAAATACATTCATAATTCATAATAACATAATTATAAATAGCTATAAAGATTGTGGTCATCATACCCTCTTAGAAGATGTCTAACTTTATTGAAACACTCTAGTTCATTATTTTATGCCCATAATTCGGAACACTTTTCTCACAATTATAGCAACGGCACCCAATAGCAGTCTAACTCAAGTGAAACCCCTTCCTGAAGATGTAAATGTAATCATAATTCATCTGCCAATTGCCACTAGTTAGCTGTATCAACATCAACATCAGGTTTGTAGACATATGACCTCCATAACTCTTGCGTAGTTTGTGTTCACCAACACTTGTTCAAACTATCAAATTAAAAGAAGGATTTGCAGCACTGCTAGCACAATTTATAGGATGTGTAACGGGAATTTAGGAGGATTCTTAGTGAAATTGTACAGGAAGAAAAGATTTGTACTGGCCACAAATTGATATCGAATGAGGCTTTGCCAAGTGCAAGCTTCTCTTTAAATGAAATTTTCATCAGAGATAAAATTGTAAATTTCAAGTAAGGGTTTTAAGAGGACTTTTGACTTTTGAGGAGTTTTAGTAGCACCTTGAACGGGCAAAATCGAACCCCTTAATTTATTTGTGAAGATGCTAAAGTTTAATGCAATTATGATGAATGCATGCAGAGGAAAGCTTGTGTGGGGCTTGTTGAGGTAGTGCATTTGTTTCCGAAGACTTGTGATTTGATAGGTTTGATCGGTAAGTTTCACAAATTAAATAATATAGTTTTGTATTATGTTGAAATAAAAAATTAGTAAGAATCTTGTTGTGAGACCAATTAGACCAGTCAAAGATAATGCAACTTCTCAACACAAGTTTCTTTGAAAGCGATTCGTCGATTCTTAATACAAATAGGCAATATGGTGAGACTTTTGAATTGGTTGATATATATTTTTTTAAAATTAATTCCGGCTAAATCGTTGTAATTTTTAGTCCAAAAAGCCATAATCGTTTCTTCTTCTTTTTTCGAACACGTTACGTATTTATTGTGGCCGCATATACGTCTAACCTTGAATCCATGAAACCCATTGCCAGTGGCCAGTGAATCTTGACAAAGAAGGGGAAAGAACGTCTGTAAACTCCCCAGTTGATGTGCAAATTAGATTAAAGCAACCTGATTTCATAAAAGAAGATATGAAAGTAACTGAAAAGAGCATGTACCAGATGCCAATCTTGGCTTTTTTATCATGCCAAATTGCCAATGATACACGATGTTTTCTTAATTTTCTGCTTAACTAAAATAAAATTAACTGTTTGCCCTCTGCTATCGAAATGCCTAAGGCCAGGTACCAACTTGCATGAAGCGTTTCTCTCTCAATTCGTGCTTTGTCAAACTCAAACTATTCAATTTCTCCATCTTCTGAATTCATCATTCAAAGTTTTAAGAAAATAGGACAAATTTTATCCGATTTGCAATCATTAAAGGCTTAGTTGTAGCTTTTAAGTTATAGTAATAAATTATTTTGATAAATATTACTTGTTAAAACTCGAAAGTTATTGATTTGATCATATACATATATGACGAAAAACCTATAATATTTTTACTATTTTTATTAAAATTATTATTTACACGTTACATTTACTATATACTATCAACTTTTATTTCATAATTACAGTTTTTTTTAATATTAACCGTAACTTAAAAATTATAGTACCTTAATATCAAACATGTATAAGATAGCTTGCCAAAATGTAAACATCCTTACCTTCTTATTAAGATCAGGAATTTGAATCTACCGTATATGTCGTGCCACAAAAATGTAATGGTGATAATTTAAAATTTGTATTGATGTAATGTTTTTAGAGCAGATGCTAATGCTATTGATCTTGATTCCAGATTGAAAAGTTGGTTTTGCGTCATGTATAGGCCACTTGCTCAGAAAGAAACGTATTCGAAAAGCATAGGCATGAAATACGTGCTGCGTGCATGTCAATTTATTTCACTTCAAACTTGAATGTAGACTATAAACCACTGGCCTTGACATTTCATTGTCGTGCGTGTTTGCACTACCATTAACAATGTCATCCAAATATATGTAAAGCTTATTTATTTCTTATATTTTAAGTTAAGTATTCATTTAATTCATATATTTTAAAAAAATTACCTCAAAATATTCTGTTGTTGCAAAGGCACACAAAATATTAGTTCTTTTATATTGATATTTATTGGTTAATTTGTTAATAAATAATTATTAGTCAATTTGCTAATGAACTTTTTTTTTATAGATAAATTAATTAATGTCAAGAATGTTGTTGAAAGAATATTGTTATAAAAAGAAAAAAAATAAGGGTAGGAATATGACATATTTAAGTACAAGGTAGTTTGATGTAGAATAAATGAAATAAACAAATATTTAAATTAAAATATAGAGACTAAATGAATATTTACATATTCATTAATTCCTTTTTTCCTAAATATATAGAAAAATTCAAATTCCTTTAATCTCAAATTTACAAACCTAAATAGCACACTTAATGACAGTATAGTATTAATATCACCAAAACAGTGAATCAACATCTGATTTGTTTACAAACCTAAGCAGCACGTACATGTAATGGTAGCATTTACACGATGCAAGCCTAGTTGTTCTTGAGAAATTGCTTTAAAGTATACATATAACCCACAAGTCGTCTCCTGGTTCCTTCTTCTTTTTTGGTGCCTATCGCCCTTTTTTGCTTTTGCCTTTTAGGTAGGCCATTTGTGTAGAAAAAAGGGAAGCAAAGCTTAAGACTAAAGACAAAACTAAGCCATTATACGTACTAGCCAGGGTGAGAAGATTTGAACGGACTAAGAGGTGCATTCACATTAATTGGGTCAAACCTAAATTAACATATCAGGTAGTTGACGGTAAATAAATCATTAGATCATTATCGGGTACGTGGTAGCCACATATTTAGATGATAGAATTTGCTACGAAATGTTAGACTTCATTTTCAATCTATATCTCTGAAGACATCCAATCTTCAGTCATCACTCAGAAAATCAACAACATTAAGAAAATATTAGAGAAAGATTACCCTTTCTTCAAGGCATGCACTAGTGGTGCTTGCTCATCATTGAATTCCAAATACAAATACTAATCATGTTCACTTTTTAAGTTTTAACTATCCAATGAGTGCAACTAATTAGAGAGAATATTTCGCTAACCATCTATCATATCTAGTTTAGTGTAAGGTGACGCTACCATGTCATGGGCCCCTCAAAATTCCTAACAATCTGGCGGCAATACGTTCGGCTCTCATAGGTCAAACAGTAAATGATTTTGTATATATGATTTTATAAATTTAACCCACATACATACAAACACACACACATATAGTAGTATTATGATCCGAGATCTTAAAGTGCAAGAAAAGTTTAGGAAAGTTTTAAAACAACAAGATTTTAAAGACTTACAACTTGAAGCACTTAAACTGCACGGTTTATGCGTTTTCCTGGACGTTCCCGCACTTTATAATTCCGAATTGGAACATATATATATTTTATATTTACATAACCCATATACGCTCGCGCACACATATATAAAGTTTTCCTTTAATGAAGACATATTTACTTTAATTATGCAACTAAAATATATAAAAGAGTACATATTTTAATACATTTGAGATTATATTTTTTGTCTTTTGATACATTGACATATGTGTTTGTTTGTCTATCGGTAGCATTTTCATTTTGTTAAAATGAGGTCATCTTTATAAATATTTCTTCTCAAATTAGGACAAAAGTGAGGATGCCCTTAAAAAACCAAAAAAGAAAAAAATTCAATATATGGGAGACAATATTTTTTTGTTTGTTAATATATCAAAATTAATATTTTTTATCTATTATTATTACCCTCACTTTATTAAAATGAATATGTCCTCATTAGACACGCACGCACACCAACACACATGCACACCAACACACATGCACACACACAGTGGTGCTTACATGAAAATATTCGCACGTAATTAATGTGAATAGAATTAAAAGACAAGAAAAATATAGATTTTAATGCATTATATTTTATCTTTTTGTTTACTAGAATTCGTTTTTTTTTTCATATATTAGCTTCGTTCGCATTTTAATTTCATGTGAACATCTACACGTGAACACTAATTAGGAATCCTTAACTATATTAAAGTCGTGATAAGTTAAAAAATAAAAAAACATAACCAACAAAGTGTTGGCTCCACTGACAATGGAGTCCCTTTAAGTGGCTTGATTGGGTTTGCTCCCCAGTTCGAGTCGCAGGGAAGTCGCCTTTGTTGGGAGAACCTGTGCCTCTCAGTTCGAGCGGGGACTTCTAGTCTGGGTTGTGGTACGAGCTTAAAGGTGCTTCCCACAGTTGGGGCCCTCCCCAAGATACCTCGTGGTCGAAACCAAAAAATAAAAATAAAAAAACATAAATTTTAGTATATTATAAGATAAAATATATTATATTAGAGTCTGCATTTTGTTGTCTTTAACTTTGAGATGATAATGGATTTTTTATTGAAACATATTTATAATGCAAGATTCTTTAGGTTATTAAAATGAGAAATAAGCCAAAAGATTAAAAAAAATATTTTAATATATTACAAGATAAAATATATTATATTAGAGCGTATACTAATAATAATAATAATAAATTATTCGTGAGACTTCGTGGCTGTGCTCCTTGTGGTGCCAACCCCCCAATTAAGCATTCAATAAAGACTGCAATATTATCATCCAGGAAAAATGCCAAAAATTTCCTATTTTTAGTAAACGTGACACAGCCGTCACAACTGACAACACATTTACTGACTGTTGGAAACTTGGAATCACTTAAAAATCGTTGTAAAAGTTTTCTGTTTTCGTATATCAAACTCTAAGTTTTATCTTTTCTTTTTAACAAAAATATTTTGCGTATAATTAGTGTAATACAGTCGGCCAATATTTTATTTTTCTTAGAAGAATAAAATCGAAACTTATATAAAATGTATTTGTAATTTTAATCTCTAATTTTTTTTTCCGGTTCGGCCTCTACAACTTCTTCAGAAGTTTGACAACTAACCCAAATATATTTTATTTTATTTTTAATTTTTGACTCCAAAAGAGTTTACTCATATGACTTTTGGCCTAAAATTTAAATTTGGGCTCCACTCAATATTATGCTGGATTTGAGGGTAAGACTTTTTCTATTTAACTATTATGTTCTTCAAAACAAAAAATGTTAAAAATAATGCCAACCTTTATTCAGCATTAAAATAAAGACTGCATTTGCTATGGCATGGTTATAAGTTTATTTGAGCTACGTACTGATTCTATATTTCATGGTCAAATTATTCAACCTCAAAAAGTTTGGGTATCCGATTCCGTCATCTCAAAAAATTCCAAATAATAATAATAATAATAACAACATCAACAACAATAGCCATTAAATTTTTCCCAAAGCGACAAAAGTTTGTGGTTGTAAAGTAATGTTAATAATCTCATTCACTATCAAGCGTTTATAAAAGACTAAACATGTCATATTATTATATCATGCCATGGAAAAAGTCCAATGATATCCGGTTGGAGGTGGTCAAATAAGTTATTAGATCGTGTTTGTGTAGTGTTAAATTTGTATCTTGTTAAATTTAGGTTAATCTGAATATAAATTATTTAATAATTTTAAAATATTAAAATTCTAACCTAACATAAAAAATAATTAAATTACTCAATGATCTACTTAATATTTACATGTTTAATATAAATATACTCATTTCAAACAAATTACATTGTATGATATGTATGTGTGTGTATATATAATAATTTTCTGATACGGGATCTTAAAGTATAGAAAAAATTTAAATTTTTTTTAAAACGGTAGGTTTTTAGAAGTTTAAAATTTAAAGCTTTTAAATCGCACAGTTTATTTGTTTTTTTTGAATTTTCTTGTATTTTGAAATTTTGTACTGAAATATTTCTTTATATATGTGTGTGTGTGTGTATGTATATATATAAAGTTTGTATTAACCATTATGTATTTGTGTCGAATTAATCGGCTAAAACATATTTATTTGCATGG
The DNA here is from genome assembly GCF_000493195.1 of Citrus x clementina. NCBI lineage: Eukaryota > Viridiplantae > Streptophyta > Magnoliopsida > Sapindales > Rutaceae > Citrus > Citrus x clementina. The sequence continues at coordinate 1,910,702 of NW_006262075.1, read as the reverse complement.
TCTCCGTATTAAATAGTTGGGATAGATGATAAATTTGGTCAGTTCCGTATCCCGTTATGGTCAACGTTGAAACGCGGTAGCCACTCACCAACACAGTCGTCACTCGTCACAACCCACCTTTCGACCGTTGGATTGACGTAAAAGGTAAAAATAGAAGGCACAATCCTACCGTCTACATCATTTCTAATATGTATCTACGATTTAAAGTGATCGCGGCCATCGGAGTGTTGTCACGAAGCTGAGATGGCTGTTCGAACTTTTTTTTTCACCAACGTTATCAATATATTGTACCTTTAACTCTTCTTCAGGTCATAGAGCGAGACGACCAATAAAGTAAAGAAAAATCTGATCATGTTATTGAATTTTACTATAAAAAAAAAAAAAAAAAACACCTAGTTGAGTGGTTGACGATGATTTTATAATCTCGTTGAATTTTCGCCGGTAAGTTGTCATTTTTTTAATTATTTTTTTTTAAAAAATATTTTCTGGCCTCCTCTCTTATTTTCTTCTCTGCAAAAGCAAAACTCCGCAGTGCTGCGAGAGTCAACTATCTCATGTTAACAGTTTGAATGGAACTTTGCTTTTGCCTTGTCGTTGATGACTCACTCAACTTTGCAGGAGCTGCTAGGAAGATACTTGATTACTTGAATTGAATCTGCTTGGAATTTGATTTTTTTTTTTCCTTTCCATTTTCCCCAGTTTTTCAGGCTGGCTGTGGCTTGTTTCCGTTTTGCTTAGACACAGCCTAATATTTTGCCAAAAGTTGATTTGTTCTTGTGGCTTCCTGTCATTGATGTGTGCTTTCCACTTTACTGGGTTGAGGTAGTATTCTTTTTTCCTTTTTCTTTAAGTTTAAAGTTATTCTTTTGATGAACTAAAAATCCAAACTTTATGCTTATTTACCCTTTCACTTTGTTCAATTGTACAGCATAATAGTTTATTTGCTGCATGATATGCACAAGTTTTATGTTTGTGACGCTTTTGGTTGTTAATTCAATGTAGGGATCCGGGTTGCTAAGCTTTTTAATGGGGACTGATGAGTCTGAGATTGTAGAAATTTGGTCCTCTCCTACTTCCTTTAAGGTATGAAATTTCTCCCTTTTTTTTTTCGTGCTTGGGTTTCACTGTTTGGTCTTTTTGTTTTGTCTGCACCATTGACATTTTACAGACTGTTTCCATGAGAAACAAGATATTTTAATTCTATACTACTCATTTTGTTATGTGCTTGGCCATCACATATGTGTATATCACAAACAGAATGTATGAATGGAATCACATATAGTTGCTGCTTATGCAATTGATTATTATTCTTCTGAAGAAACAGGATGATTTGTTGTTTCTGTGATTTAATGAGTTCAATTTTTTACTGAAAATTTTGAAGCTAGGAACAATAACAGAATGAGAAAGTTTCTAATATGTCTTCAGTTAAGCAAGTAGAACGGAGTCTTCTAGCTGTCTCTAAATTAAGTTGGTATTTCACTGAAAAGAGAATGGAGAGGTACAGTGATGTAATTTATTCAAGTGACAACGGATAGCATGGTAATTCTATGGAACTGGGCGAGTTTCAGCTCATTTGCATCTTTGAATGTTTCAAATGCTCTTAATTTAGCTTATATATCCCCTTGGACCACAATTGCTCATGAACTGTGGTTTATGATTGCAGGTACATCATGGTATGTGCACACAACTTAGCAAATTTGTAGAAAGAATTGCAAAGGTATTTCCAGAAATTGAAGCAGCTCGACCTCGATGCTCATCTGGAGTTCAGGCACTGTGCCTGTTGAACAATGCAATTGGAAAGGCCAAGTCACTTCTTCAGTACTGCAGCGAGTCTAGTAAACTCTACCTGGTGTGTATATGCCTTTGATTTGTTATAAAGAATGGGTGGGAGGTAAGAACAGTTTTTTCTAAATGTAATCAGAGTAATAATTGTCACTCAAGTAGACGCAGAAAAGAAAGAAATAAAAATGGGAATATCTCTCAACTTTTTCTATCAAGCATAAAGCAAATATTTTCTGAGACTAATTAATACATAGTGATTTAATGGCTAGAGTTTCTACCTGTAATTGGCTTGTGTTCTTTCATTTCAGCTTTCAATGTGGAGCTCTACGTACTCTGCAATATCTTAGGAAAATCTTTTATTGATGACAATCATCTATAGACATTTGCTTCTTGTCTAACTTTATGTCATGTGAAAAACTGTTCAAAACTTAATGGGACTATTCCAGTTATGCTTATGTGGTATTATCTGTCAATTAATGATTGGTAATTGCATATTTCAGGCAATAACCGGCGGTGTGATAGTCTCGAGGTGTATGAGATCGACGAACATGATGGAGCAGAGTTTAAGCCAAATTGAAAGCATGGTGCCAGTGATGCTGGCAGTTGAGGTTAGTTAACCCTGTGTGCTTTAAAAACATTTTGTTTTCTGTTATATTTATTTCTGGTGGATAGTGGACATTTGCTGGTGACTGGAGCAGGGTGCAGGACGAGTTGGCTGGTTTTGGCCCTAGCATTAATAACTCTTTCTTTACTTGTTGCTCTCAAGACAAAACCATGTACTTGCACTTATTGTGCTAGACAATGGTCCCTATGGACATACCTTGATTATAACATAGAAGCCCTTGGAGGGAACTCTTTCTTTTATTCTGATTTGACCTGATTTAGTCCAATTGTTGATTATAGATTTCAGTTTAATTGTTTCATTTTGGAGCATCTTGTTCTTATTTGCTCTCTTCATTGCTCAGAAACAGTGTTTGACATATTCTGTCTTAGTTCACCTAATTATTCTTCTTTATTTTCTTCCAAACGCTTTCTTTTACTTACGCTGCACTTTGATAGAACTAATGCTAAATGTCATTTGCAGATCTCTCAAATTATTGATGATCTTAGGGAAGCAACTTTTATCCTGGATTCATCTGATGAAGAGGCTGGAAAGGTTTTGCGGGAATTGCTCCAGGAGGACGTGTCTGCAACAGATTCACTGGAGTTCTCAGAAATCAAGGCTTTACAACTTGCTGCTTCAAGGCTTTGTATTACTTCACCAAAGGCCATCTTAATTGAGAAAAGATCTATTAAGAAGCTGCTTGATAAAGTTGGTGATAGTGGCCAATCCAAAATAAAGGTGTTAAAATATCTTTTTTATCTGTTGAAAAAGTATGGAAATTCAGTTCTGGGGGAGCAGAAAGATAATGCCTGTGCTCAGGAGGAGGGTTCATATACTGTTTGCAGTCAGTCTTTTGAAGTCGATTCTCGTGTAGGAGATAGGAAGTTTGGAGCTCAAACCAACAACTTAAGTAGATCTGTAATCCCTGAGGTATTTAAGTGTCCCTTATCTTTGAGATTGATGTATGATCCTGTTGTCATTGAGTCAGGACAGACATTTGAAAGGATGTGGATTCAGAAATGGTTTGAGGAGGGTAATCATACCTGTCCAAAAACTAAAATGAAGCTGGTACGTCAGTCGCTGACTCCGAACACAGCCATGAAGGATCTGATATCAAAGTGGTGTATGAAGTACGGAATCACCATTTCTGACCCAAGCTTGGAGAAAGCTGCTCTTCCTTCATTGGATTCTTCTTCCACTTCCATTTCTAGCCTTTGTAGTTCTATGAATGATCTACATTTTCCATTGGACATCAGCAATATGTCACTTGGATCTTTAGATACCAGCTACGGTTCGGATACTTCATCCAATAAGATTGCAGATGGCTCAAATAGGATGCCACTGTGGACTAATGTACATGATATAGATTTATCCAGACTTACCGAGCTTAATTGGGATTGTCAATGCAAGGTGATTGAAGATTATGAAACCCGTTTGGAACGCGATAATCAAGTCTCTCATTCTCTGTCCTCTACGAATTTTGTTGAACCTCTCATTATATTTCTAAGGGATGCAAGAGATTTACATGACTCAAGGGCCCAAAGAATTGGATGTCGGTTGCTACTGGCATTTGTGAGCAAAAACAGGTAATTTATTCTTTTGGTGGGCATCTGTTACAATGAGATTTCTTCACGTGCAACCAATTTTATAATTCAAGGTTATTTATAGTGTTTAGTATCTTGTAAATTGTCCGAGAAGTTTCTTATTTCATTCAGTTTACTATGACTTCAGAGTTTGTACAAATGAGAAAGCTTTCTTGTCAACTAATCTAACACTTGAATTTTTTGGCAAGTATTTTTGCTAAGTACTGTGTGCATGCTCATTTGTGTGATTGTTATTTTGACCACACAATTTTACAACTTTTGACAGTTTGGAAAATAAAATAGTTTTTCTAATTCTCTTGAGCCATTGTCCTCATTTGTTAATTATATATATTTTGGTAATAGTTTTATATAATGCTTATTCACTGCTCTATGCTGCTTCATGCAGGAGTGGAATACCATACTTAAATGAGGATTTGTTCAGTCTGCTGGCGTCTTTTCTTCATTCAGCAGCAGCGACTGAAGAGACCCTTGCCATTTTAGTAGCGTTGTCTAGCTATGCATATTTTATATCTAAAATTGTAGCAAGTGGTGCTCTTGCTTCCATTTTAAACATGCTTGACTCTCATAATGGAAAATTTCAGGAGCTTGCCATTAAAATTCTGCACAACTTGTCATCAGATGTTGGCATTCAATCTCATATTGCACCTTCGGAGTTCCTTCCAAAGTTGGTTCCATTTCTGAAAGATGCAACCCTTGCAGTAAGTTGCTTGGTTATACTGAAAAACATGTGCAATGCTGAACATGCTAGGGTTTGTGTTGTTGAAACCAGTGGGTGCCTACCTTCTGTAGCGGAGCTACTTGAAATTGGTAGCGAGGAGGACCAAGAACATGCAGTAGCCATTCTCCTTTGTTTATGCTCACAACGTGATCAATATTGTAAGTTGGTCATGAATGAAGGTGTTATCCCTTCCCTTGTCAATATATCTGTCAATGGAAATGACAAAGCAAAGGTGAGTGCATTGGAATTGCTCCGGCTCTTAAGAGATGTTGCATATTCTGTTGAGCAACAATGTTTTGGTTCTGAGATAGACACCTCTAAAGATGCTAGTAGTGACCCCAGGAAAGAGAAACCATCTTCAAAGACTTCAAGGATTTTTGGATGGAAATTTCCTAAGTTATCAAAAAAATCAGTTCTCTCGTGATTAGAAAGAAGGAATAAAACTAGGATCTTAGCTCACTTCTTTCAAGGTTTGTTTTTTTTGAACTTTGTGGTAGACTGAATGTATATACAAGTCAAATAGCAGAGCATCTGTAGGGAGGAGGTTAGAATTTTCTCCAGGGCTGGAGGCATCAGTTCTCTTCAGGATAGATTAGAGATAACTAGTTAGCTGATGAATGGTTTGAATAGTGCTAGTCCATAACATGTAGTTCTTATGAGCTCTGGTTGTATTCTGTGATGTACCTGTCACCAATTTTCTACTGTTTCTTTTTTTCAATAGAATGTGCAGCTTTATTTGATGTTCTACTATTCGTAATATTGAGCCCGTTTTCTTATCTTATTGAGATCTTAACTGCATAAAATCTAATTGGACGTGATACTTGGTGCATAATTCTCGACCCCACGAGACCAAAAGTAGTTTTAGTGTATCGAATTTCAGGTCAAGTGATCTACATATTGCAATTGAATATCAGAAATAGCAGTATAGCACGCGTCATCAGCAGAAGTTCAAATGCGCGTTCCAAGTTGAATTATGTTGTCGTTTTCTGCGTAAGCAGGGGGCAATTTCAGTTGCTGCTGCTCCACATTTCTATGCAAGTTGCAGATGTGTTCACTAAGCCTCGCGGGACGGTCGGGATCTTTTTCATCGTCATATATGCAATTTCGGCGTTGTTGATCTCTACGCTCCAACTTGAGGGGAAGTATGAAATAGTGGGAGTCAAATCTAAAATTTTAGGACAATTGAGATTCTGTAATTTCAGAAAATCCTGGATTATATCCTTGTTTGGTGTGAGTTCCCGTATGGCTTTAGAGAAAATGAGAGCCAAATATTCTTTGCACATAAAGCAGCGAATGAGCGTCTCCATCATGGTACCAAACTTGGTTAGGTTTCTCCTTATAAGGTGGTGCCTAAATGGCTAGGAGGAGCAAAGTGAAATGTCACTGATCATTGTCGCCAGTCAGGCCGTTTTGTTTCCCAATAAGTTGAAACCATCAAAGATGATGTTATTGCTGTATGTGTATATCTTTTCATTAATCGAGAGGAAGGAACAGTATATTAGTTATTGTTGCATGCATAGGGGAGTAAGATTGCATGTTACATATGAGTGAAGTGGAAGTGGGGCTTATTAATATCAAGGAACGCTAACATCAGGCAATGGCCGAAGCTGAAAAGATGTTAGCGTTCCTTGATTTACGATTATGCTTTCGTGAACCTTCTACAGCTGAGGTCTACAGTCTACTACGTCTCCAGAGGCAGATTTGCTCGCATTTATTCTTTTGATATTACCTGACCTGATAGGAAAAATCATACCCAAATCTCCGCATTAATCCGTAACTTGATCTGTCATTTCACTCTTAATTATGGAGGGAGAGAGAGAGTGCATGTAATCAGAAAAGAGTCAGAAAATTACTGCCCACTGATGTTTTCTTCGGCTACTTTTCCCTTCCGGAAGGAGAGGTTACTTAAAAACTCTTGAAAGTGACCGTAATAGAAAGACACAAGAGAAACCATATACGTAATGTAAGTTTGTTTCCAACTGGACAAACTGAACTGGCAAAACTTTATCATCGTGAAGAATTGTCAAAAGAAATTGCCTTTGGCTGGGCTTTATGCTTGATTCAAACAATAGGGAAGTGGGAAAATGGGAACCTTCATGGTCGAATCCACGGAAAATCTTTCAGCATCAGTATAATGACTTTTCTTCGTTTCTTTTTCATTTTTTTTTTCCCTGAAAAAGTGCTTCAATTCCCAGCTGTCTCATTTACAAGCAAAAGCCTGCAAACCACAAAAGTCATATCAAATCAATCTGGTTTTGCAAGCAAAGTTTGCCTACACGTCCTAGATACAGTGACAAAGCGTGGAGTTGGCATGGAGTGGTCTCGACTCTGACTTGATAAGTCCTTATAAGTACATCCCATTGCATTGGTTACATAACTCTACTACTTGGTAATTGTGTCAATTGAAAAAACCTTCTTGCAAGCTTGGGTTTTTGGCCTGGAGACTATTAGTTTGCCAGTCCGAGGCTCCAGGATTTGCTGCTTTTGGTGGGAACTGGGAGAAAAATGGGACTTGGTTTCCGTTTTGTTTTAGTTATTTGTTAAAGGATTAAGAGTAAAATCATCTGGCCCTCCATTAATATGACGCGATTGGCGTTGGCAACAATCACATCGCGATTGATGACAATCCTAGCGGGACCGCTTACGTTTCTATAGAAAAAAACAACTCGCGCTTTTTCTTAGTTATTAAACGTGCCGGAAATAGGCCTTATGCTTGCACTCTATCGAAAGAAAATAGTAGGATCTTTCCATTGCCTTCTCGGGAGTTGCAACATTAACAAATTGGTAGAAATTTCAATTCCATTCTTATTTTTCTTGCAAAAAAACAAAAACCATTCCCTTTTACAAATTTACTCTTTCATCCACGGAATGTTCAATTAAATCCACTCGAATATTATGCCATCGTCAATTTGATTCACTGTGGTTACAATTACGATCTACTGATATTTTATAATTAAAAAAATGATAAAATTTATCATGATCCGATGACATAATAATACATGAATTGAATTATGATTGAGATTTTTTACAATTATTAAATTAAATAAGTTTGAGTTAGCTCATATTTGTTACGATAGGATTACAACATGACAAAAACGAGGATATACAAAGTGAGGATATATATATATATATATTAAAATATAAAAATAACATATATAAAGTTTAATATATTAAAGATTATATTTTATTTTTAATATAATAAAGATTATATTTTCTTTTATCTGATAGTAATGTTTCTATTTTATTAAAATAAAAATGTGCTCACTCAATACACACGGATGTATGTATGTGTTGTTACGGCGAAACATTTGATATCTATAATTGAAAAAAAATCAGTTGTTGTGACTAGACAAGATGCCATTAACCACAAGCCCCTCTTTCCACTATGTGTCTTAAACTCTCAAAAATTTTAGAATCTATATAGGTAGTGTTTACTTTTTAGATTGGATTGGGAATCTTGAGGAGTGGGAATCTTAGGATTGGGAGTGTGGAGTGGAAGTGGGAGTAGGTTGTTTACTTACACTGGAATGGAAGTATGGAATAGAGATCAGAATCCAATTTATGTGTTTACTTTGTCTTGGATTGGGAGTAAATAATTTCAAATTACAATTTTATCCTTATTTAAAGAATTATAGTTTTTAATTACAAAACTAATAAAAAATATATTTAATGAATAATATTTATTTTATTATTTTTGTAAATTTATTATAATTATTAATATTCTTAATTATGAACAATAAATTATTAATTTTAATATAAAATGAAACCTTATTTTATTTTATTTAATATAATTATATTAAATTTATTATTATATAAAATAATAATATAATATTATTTAGTACAAAATTAATATTTTCTTAGAATAAACTATTTATTATTATTAATATTAAATAAATATAGTACTATTATTTTTAAAATAAATATAATAATATTATATTTATTAATTCTCTATTAATATAATAATATTATTTTAAAATAATTTTAACTTAGAATCAATGCAAATTATTATTTAGTTAAATATAATATTATTTATTTTATTTTATTAATTATAAAATATAAAATTAAATTAAATTAAAAAAATAAAAGGGTAAAAAAGGGAGAGGTGGGAGTGGATAATGGGAGTCCCACTCCCCCTCCCCACTCCAAAAATGAGTGGGGCCCACAGAGTGGGATTTCCACTCCCTTCTCATTTTAAGGAAGTAAACGCTGGAGTAAGAGGAATCCACACTTCCCACTCCCACTCCAGCAAGTAAACACAGCCATATTATATCATGTCACCCGTATAATATGTAAATAATGTCGAGAGATATGAGTGTATTTATTTTGTAAATTATTATGTAAATAATGATTATATTAAACTCAATTACTCATATCATACGTGTATTAATTAATTGTAATAGCACAAATATATTGTAAAATTTCTCATTAAACTCTCTCTGTCCCCCCAAAATCAAATGATGGATCACTATCAATCAGCAGTAACGGTCAAAAACATCATACGAGAGAATTCATTAAAAAAAAAAACAGAAACAAAAAAACAAAAACAGAAACAAAGACAAACAAGTCGCTTCCCAACTTATAAGCCAAAAGGCCCGAAACCCTTCCAAGTTCCAACCCTAAGTTCCTGTACAATTTCTTCTGTAGACAGTACATTCCTACATCACATGATGATTAAGACACTGCGACAGTAGCATTTAATAGCCCACAGTCACAGGCACAGCCCTTTTTCTCCTCCTAATTGGCTTCCATTTCCTTCATTACTCTTGCTATGCCGTCCATGTTCCATCATCAATCGTTTCATCCAAATTCCAATATGTACACACATACTCTTTACAAAATTTCAGTTTTCGTTATATGTCTGAGCTTGCAGCAATTTCAGTTTGCGATAGGAGAAGATTGTAGCGAGGAAAGGACAACAGATGCAGCGATGGAATCAATGGGATGCAAAAGGCCCTCGCAAGAGAATGCAGCAGATGCTTCGAAAGCGTCAGAGATCAACAAGAAGTTAGGCAACGTACGAGGGCGGGCTAAATGTGCCGCTAGCAGGAGTGACTCTCAGCGTCTCTCATCAGCTGAGAAAGTAAGTGTTGCAAGTTTAAGATGAACATTATTATTATTATTATTATTATCAAAAAATTATTAATAATTATCATTATCATATGAAAAGCTATGGCCTTTTGACTTTTAGATGGGTAGGACAGATGTAAATCCATCACATCATTTTTGTGATTTATTAAATGACCATCTGTCCATGATTTACAGAAAAGGAGACAAAAATTTCTTGACAAGCTGCAGTGTTTGCGAAATATGGTTCCTTCGGGCAACAAGGAAAAGAAAAGCAGGACAGATGAGCTTGATGATACCATTCTTTATCTGAAATACCTTGAAAATCAATACTTGGTAACAAAGATCATGTTACATTTAATTATGGTCTATATACATACATATACTGGATCTTCACACCGTGGCTTTTTTTTTTTTTAATATTTTCTCATATACATGATAGTATTTTCAGCTCATGTTAGCCGAACCTGGTTCTCCAAATCCCTCCAATCTAGTAACTAAACCTAAAAAATTCATTGCAAATAAGGTGATACTACCAGCTTCTTCCAATATCTATCCACCTATCAAATATATTTATTTTCTCACTTCATTTGTCCATATCTGAGATCTGACTTGTGCTTAACAAAATTTTATGCAACAGAAGTCTGGTGCCTTCTCTAGCAACCAATGCGTTCGCAGTAAATGTAAATTTTGCCCGTCCAGCGCAACAGATAACCGCGCAGTTACCATTTGCTTCTCAAGTCGCAGCTGGGGGATCTTCAACCTCTGCGTTGACTATCCCAGCAGAACAATACCTTCATGGCCCGTCGTCATTTGCAGTAATTTGCTTCTACGCAAAACCTAATCATCTGCATGTCTTGTTTATTTTATCATGCTGCACGTATTAATATTAATATGAATTACAATTTATTAATTGTTTCATTGCAGCAGTAGTTACCCATCACATATGATCCTAAGACACTGAGCATTCTCCATCAGTCGGTTTCTCGCCGATGATCAGCTTTCCTTTTTATATCCATGGGATGAAGCTAACATGGTCCGAAGTTCCAACAAGTTGGATTTCTTTTCTTTTCTTTTCTTTTTTTTTCCCTGTTGCTAACAATGTGTGTAATTACGCCTTTAGCAGCAACATGCAGCCTGTTTAATTAAAGATGCACTGTTAAATTAAAGACGCACTGATAGTTAATCGGTGAATTGGTATTCTGTTTTGTTAATTTTGGACAAGTTACAGATTCTAGCAGCCGGTACTTCATGAATGTCCTTCGTGAGGACTTGAGATTTTAGCAGTATGCTAACATGTTCACTTATCTCTCTAATAAATACTTGTTTCTGTATGTATTTTCACGTGTCTCAGTTTTGATCATATAAAATCTAGGACTGATTCATGGATTGAGTTTATATTTGCACTCTGTATATTAATTCATGGTAAGAAATTGGGAGCATTGGACAAAATTCTGGGAGACTCTGGGGGCTGAAATATAAGTATATACCAATAAATATTTGCTGGCTATTTCCCACTAAAAAGTTTATTTGTCAATCAATTTCAACTCAAAATAAATTTTCCTTTTTTTTTTAGTAAGAAAATGAACCAGAATCTGATTTCTATGTTGAATGACATTGTCGGTTCATAAGTTCAGAGCCACCTGAATTGACTGTTTATAGCTGATTACTTGTCGATTGGCTGCAAGTTTCTCGTGTACGACATCAGCCTATGTCAGCTCAAGGCAGTAAGTCTAGCATGTGATGCTCACGTGCTACCTCTTAAATGAAATGCGCAAAACGACTTTGACTCTGTCGTTTCTTCAAACTTAATTACTCACATGAGAAGCACGTGCGTTAACCCAAGTTAAGAAGCCGTTAAGGTCGTTACAGCAGCGGGAACACGCTGGCGAGTGGGGTAACTTGTGAGAAGGATCTGAAAATGTATATAAAGCTTTATCAAGTGATTCTTGATTCATTCTGTAGCTTGTATCTTTATGTATGGGCTTGTAAATCTGATCTTTGTTGATCTATTGAATAACTCCCCTGATCTTCAAATCGATATTAGTTGCTTTAGGCAGAACCACTGTAAACAGACTGTCCTTCGACTGTTTTTGTATTTTTGATTCGTTTTGTTTTGATTAATTGCTTATTCTTGATTGATAGTCAGTTGATCTTGGTCCAACATTAATAAATAAATTGATAGGTTGGGTTTTGAATCGTATTGAAAAATAATTACTAAATAAATTGTTCGGCCTAAAATGAAACATTATTTTGTCTTATGGCTACTATGAGATCAACACCTAAAAATGCAAAAATTAAAAAAAAAAAAAAAGAGTTTAAATTTAAAAATATATGACAGAGACGGTCAGCAAAGCTTAGCTGCTTGAAAATTAAATTCTCAATATGTAGTTTTTATTAGCTTAATTTTCATCTTTTGTGATATATTCGCCACTAATTTTTCAAATATTTTTAGTTATTCCGATGACTAAATCTGATCGTATTTGAATTTCATGTTAAAATTATATTATTATGTCAGCTACTTAATTGTGTTTTCTTTTGTTTTTGTTTTTACCCCTCAAGGTTAGTAGTTACAATGCAACCATCCATCACATCACAAAAAATAAGCTCGTTAATCCACTTTTAATGGGTGTGAACGAAATTGAAAGTGTCTAGGAACTGTAGAAAAATTTGGCCTGATTCAGACCTAGACCTGACCTATGCATGATTTTAAATATTCGGGTTGGGCTCATGTTTTATATAAAATGTCTAAGTTCAGCCCGCAACTTATAAAAACACTCAGGAAATTTTTAAAATTTATTTACTTTTTAATTAAAATTATGGGTGCGTATATTCCGGTTCGGATTGGATTTTGGTTTAATCAGATTAGGAAAAAAGGTGATCTGAACTCGTAATCTAATCCTATCTTAATATAATTTGGATTAGATTGAGAGTATCTATCATAGATGGCTTGTGTGTGTATGGTGTTTTGGGTTCGATTAAGTTGGCTAAAATCCAACCCGATCAGGTTGGAATCTTCATCTGCATTCAATCTTAACCCGAATTTTTACCGGTCAGATTGGGTCGGGTTATTTACTCACTCCCAATTAAAATACAACTTTTAACATGTATTTAACACATCCTTCACAAATATTTAAAGTTTTAGATCATTTAAAGCCTAATCTAACAAAAGCCCAACCTAACCCAGGCCGGGCAAAAGACATGCTAGGGCCAGCTCGGATTTTACCAATCCCGGCCCGTATCTGACATTTAATCATCTTAGGATCTATTGACGGTTCTTTTTTTTTTTTTTTAAATTAAAAGAGATCAAACTAATTGCACTTTTTAATGGAGACAATTTTTACTCTTGTACTGTTATTTATTATTATTCTTTTTTGGAATAAAATGCAAACAAGTAAGAAATTGGTAAATGACGAAAAAGAAAACTATGAACCGTTAGGTGTACTTGGTATATTTTTTAGTTGGTATTTTTCGTGATACAAAAATTGTGGTTTTAAGTTGATTTTTTTAATTAATTTGAGTTTTGTTCAAAAGTTGAAAGCAAATTCGTCTATTAATAAATTTATTGTTCCAAAACTTTGCAATGCGAATATTGACAAAAAATAAAAACTCCTCACTAATTGTCATAATAATACTAAAAATTTTAACATTATTAAGTCCCAATTGATAGTACATTATTTATAAATCAAAATTTTAGATGCCCGATATTATTAAAGTGTTTTTTAAAATGAGTGGCAATTCAATCGCATAAATATATAACAAAGTCTTTAGTAAACTCGCTAAATGGCCAAATCATAGCTCCTTTTTTTTTTTTTTTCATTTTTCAAATCTTAAATCTAAGAGGATCTTTGGATGCATGGCCAAATGATAAACTTACTTTCATGACGCGTGCGTATGACTGCGAGGTTGGAATCATCGATACATAAAGCAAATCAGTGAGCTGCTAGCGATAGTCCCAAAACTTGGTTTGCTGTTCTTAACTATCGCGTGGGGATTCTCCGCACTGATAAATTATCGAATATATCAGAGGTACTATGACAATAATATAACAAAATAAATAATAGTATGACATGTGTATATTTGTATTGAAATCATTATGCAAGTGGTGATTATATTAAATTTAACCACATATATCATGCATGCATCAATTGGTTGTAATTAGGGGCGAAACAAGTCAATCTTGGCTGGAGGAGCCAAATAATTTTTTCAAAAAAAAATTAATAAAATTTTTAATGTAAATAAGTAATTATTAATATAATAGAAAATAAAGTACTTTAATCAAAGTTCACATTTTGTTTCAAAACATACAGACAAGTGAACAAACAAAATTATAAAATCTCCTAAACTTGAGTTTTGCGTTCTTTCATGGAACAAAAATCAAATACAATAGATTTAATATAAAATATTATGTATTAAACTATTAATTTTTTTTTTTTCTTTATAGGGGTCATGGTCCATGCTGGTCCCTATATAGATCCACCCCTAGTTGTAATACATTCAGAGGTATTATGGAATTTTTTTTTTCCTCATCAATTGTGCAAGTGAAAACTGGTCAAAACAAAATAGCATGTCATTGATTACAATAATCTAAAATCCTGAACAGGACGAAGGAAATTTACCAAAGCCAAAATTGAACCTGGAAAGCACAAGTACTCTTATTTCCCTCTTGCATTTGTAAATTGTAATTTGTTCCCAGTCCTTCCTGTTCCACCATATTCGCTGAGCGAGTTGACATGATTCATTGGAATTGTTTATTGTATATATACTGAGGAAAGGGGTATTAACCGTATTATCCTCTAACTATTAAAAATACAAATAATTAACATCTCATAACCATTTCGAATTTTTATTTTATATTAATTAACTTCTTTTTTCAACTGTTGTCAAAGAATTTAAGATAAAAAAATACTTTATTTTTTATCCTCTTAAAATATTAATTTTCCTTTTTTAACTGAATTCAGGAATTTTTATCTTAACTTTTTTTTAACGATTTAACCAAAAAAAAATTGTTGGTTTGGTATAGAATTAAAATTTACATAATTTCCCCTTAGAGAAATAATAATTACCACGCTGCACAAAAGTTCAAGCAATTAATCCCACTAAACCTTTGATCTTTCATTTCACTCTGAACTTTACGGGAATAGAAATTATAGCTGATGACAATTTGTCAGAAAGCCATTGCTCATTGGTTTCTTCCTTACTCAACTTTTCCTTATTTTATGAAAAAGAGTCAAAGTAACAATTTAACAGGATCGAGATTCCAGAGAGCTTATTGTATCCAACCAACCACGCAAAATGAACAAGTGATGGAAGCCCAAACTTTTTTTAAAAAATATATATATACCGATTTATTATAATAAAAATTCTACTCATATTTTAAAATTAAAAATTATTCAGGATTTTTTTTAATAATTTTATTATGGTACAGTTTAAATTCGATTTTCACTTAATATTAATGATAAATCTATTTTATCCTAAATGTGAGGAGATATATAAACTCTTATTCAAAAGAGAAATCGCGTCCCAACCATTATTAAGAATCGATTATTGAGGGCATACGTTGCCAATGAACTACAGCGATTGAAGCTCAAACTTGAACTTGAAAATGTAGTGCTTGAATTTGGAAGCATGCTGGCTTACATGGAAAACTAATTCACATGAGCAGTTTGGTTGCCATTCCAAAGTATTTGTCAGAAGAACCTTCGTGCTGGGAGATGCATGATCTATTGATCTTTTATTACTCTTATCTTTTTGCGTTGATAATAATCGTCATATTGTCCCCTTGACAATATTGTAAATCTCTGAAAGAGGATTTGTCGGAGTCATAGTTCAATTCTCAACTTCACTAAATCTACAGTCATATCAAAGCAGCACCACCAGTTAGGAAAGGAAAATTGATCTAAACATGTACGAATTAACTACAGTAACAGGCGTGGCATGGCATAAATCGGCACAGAATGGGGTGGTCGCAACCCCCGATTTGATAATTCACTGTTGCACAACATTGTATTGGTTGGCTAAATTTGTACTTGGTAACTGTGTGACTGAACATAAGCTTGTTGCAGGCCTGGACGTTTGGCGCCCGGGCCCTGAGAGAGGAGGCGTTTACCAGTCTTGAGGGTTGGTTTATTTATTTCAATTTCTTTGGGGTCTTTAATCTGTTGACCATTTTGGCAGACGTGCGGTGCCGTGCCCGTGTGGGGGTCGGGTGAAAATCATCAGGCATATATCCCACGTAGCACCTTTGCTTTTAAGTTTTAACATTGCAGATAGCCCACATGGTTTGGGTCAGTGAATATCACATCACCATTGTTGACCCCAAACGACCCCCTTGCCACGTTTCCATCTATAAGGAATTCCCGCTTTACGTTTTCATGGTTAGTGGCCGAAATTGCGCCCGCGTCTACTCCTACATCCTATGAGAAAACAGTAGGGATTACGATATTCCTTTGTAATGATATATATATATATATATATATATATATATATATATATATATATATGTGGATCCAGCTATGGTGCTACAGTTGTATGGTACCTCAGCTGGATCCAGCCATTGAATCGAGTTCTGATGACAATTATGGACTAGTTCTAATGGTTGGATTCAGCTGTGGTACCATACAACTGTGGTACTATAGCTTTGCCCTATATATATATATATATATATATATATATATATATATATATTAAATGTTTCGATCTAAGATTTTAAATTACGAAAAAATACAGAAAAATTTTAAAACCATACAATTTTAAAAATTTAAATATATATACAGAAATGTTCTAACATAGAATTTTAAAGTATAAAAAAATACGGAAAAATTTTAAAATTGCATGATTTTAAAGGTTTAAAACTATAAAATTGTGTGGTTTTAAAATTTTCTCGCACTTTAAAATTCTGGACCAAAAAACTACTATATATATCTATGTGAACACTCTCATTTTTTACATGTTTTTTAGTCATATAATTTAATAGAGTTAGTTTTTATTACTATTAAATCGCATGACTTTATTTTGTATTGAGAATTAACTTTATCAAGTTGTATAACTTAACAATTTGTTTGCATTTAAAAAAATGAGAGTACTCACACCTGAAAATGATTATACACACACATATATAATTGTTATTTAATAAGAGATCATTAAATTATTAAAATGATAGAATAAGTTAAAAGATAATAAAAATAAACACTTTAATATAATATATTTTGTTCTATAGTGTATGATTTTTTTTAACTTATCATTTACTTTAATAATAACTTGACGAGTAGCTTATTGAGAAATTATTATATATAGCACATCATATGGGCAAATTGGGAGAGCGATAGCTCATGCGTATCTGGCTTTTATTGGATAACTAGATATAATAGACATTCTCTAATGTAGGCACCCTCTTTTTTTTTTTTTTTACTTATGCGAACTCGCTTTTAAACAATGCAATTTAATAGAGTTAGATTTTAATGCTATTAAATTGCACAACTTTATAGTGTATTAAAAAAATAACTCTATTAAGCTGCACGACTTAACAATGTATCCTTAACCCCAAAAAAAAAGGCTTGTACCTGAGAATAATTATATATATATAGAGTAATTTTTAATAAATAATCCTCTTACTTTAGTAAAGTAAAAATAATTTAAAAGACATGACACTTTAATATAGTTTACTTTGTTATGTTATGTATTGAAATTTACAATTTTCATCTTTTAACTTATTCTTTATCATATTAAAGTAAAGGAACACATATTAGACGATGATTATATATATATATATATATATATATATAATTTCATAATTTTTCACAGTATCTAAAAAGTAAGTGTTATATTTTAAAATATGTTTAGCTACGGTTAACCAAAATATGGCACCTTCAAGCCCTTCCTCTTAACACTCGATTATCTATTTTTGTATTTTCATGTTTCTTTCTTGATCTCTCCAAAAATTTGAAATTTACCAAGCTAGGATTACAAGAAGGCAAGAGGCTTCCATTTAGGGTTTATAATCCAATGATATTCATGCTCTCTACGTATGTTGAGGGAATTTTCTACTTTCTTATTTCTTTCTTAATCTCCCGAAAGTTTTGATAGTTAACAAGATGGGGATAGAAGAAGTCATCATTTAGGCCTATAACATATGGTATTCATACTCTCAACATATGAGTAAATAAATTTGAGCTCCATAGGATTCATTTTTTTTTAATAATAATAGATTTCTCTCCATATATTATTAAAAGTAAATTATTGAGTTTAATAGTTGGTAAATTTCTCTCAATTATTAATGAAAATAAATTTTCAGGCTTAATGCGCCTCTAGCTATCTGTACTATCTGTATATAATTTCGGATAGTGTGTGTGTGGATATCGATAGAGATATAATGATAATAACAACAACAATAATAATAATAATAAGCCTAGAAGCCTAGAAGAAACCAAAACTCGCAGAGTTGGTACATATTCGCATGGCACATTGGCACATGATGATACTGTTTTTTCACTACTTCTGTGGAGATGGAACCCGGGTCCCGCAGCTCTCCGGTTAATTAATTGCTTTCTTTCCACTAATTTACTTAATGACCCCTTGCTTTTCTTTTCTGTTTTCTCAAATTCATCATCAATCATTTCAACCGATCCCTCTTTCTATAAATTCACTTACATGTCCGCGGTAGTATGTACCTCATTCAGTGCTCTCAAACTCAAAACTCCTTTCAATGAATGTTATTTATTTATTTATTTTTTTTTTGAGAAGCTCCTCTTTTATTTCAAACAGCAGTAAATCCCGTCGCAAAACACCCAGAACACCATTGGTACATATGAGCTAATCAGACTTTACGAATGAATGCTCAACGCGCAAATGCCTTTTGCATGAACAAAATTAAACACGTTTACTAGCTAATTACCAAAATTTCTTTTGTTTCTTCTTTTTTTTAGGTATATTTGTAATAGCTCAAGATGAGTCACGAATTTCTAAGAAACATTGTACGCTGTCCTTGTTCTCCAGTGAGCTACACATCTGATACTAATGAGGCAGTGGACATGTCCGAACTTTCAAAACAGCTTGAAAAGATCAGGTTAAATTGCATGCAACAAAAGACAAATGTTTCCTCTGATAAGCCACAGCCAGGTTATTATGATAATTATAAGCCTGGGGTTTGTGGCCTATTTGACAAACTCTCAGCCGATGACGAGGACGACATGTTTAGTTGGCAGGGAAAGCCCGAAAGTAATGAGGGGGATGACGATGACAGTATAAATTTTAGCGAGCTGTTTCGTGACCTAGGTTCCCGGAAGATGAATAACTCTTCGCCGCAGAGTTCTAGATGCCAAATGGAGGTCAAAGTCGAAGAGGCTGCTACGGAGGAGGAGGTGGTGGTCATTGGATCCGACACTGAAGAGAAGGATGATGCGGCCGTCATGAGTACTGAAATTATTTCATCCATCACCACCAGCTTCAGTACGGAAAGAGCAGAGGCATCATCATTATCATCCGCCTGTGCTTTGCCTCGCCAGAAAGAAGAGTGTAATGGTGATCAGAAAACAACAAAACTTGTAACCATGGGATTCATGGGGAATAAGGAAAAGAAAGCATCTACTAATGCCTTTAAAGCGTCAGCTGAACACAAGCGGGGCTTCAAACGTGCGGGGAAAAGGAGACCAGAGTATCACTTTCAACTTCAAAGAGTATGAGTATATCTATATATATGATTGATTTTAAAGATACATTTTTTTTTTCCTTTATAACCCTAATTAACGTTCGATAAATATCGTAAAAAATCATGTAACTCCATCCGTGCATAATTGACAGAAAAGAAGGCAAAATATTAATGAGAAGCTGCAGTGTTTGCAAGACGTGGTACCTTGGTGTAATGGGGAAAGCAGCAGGAACGATAAGCTTATTAATGAGATCATCACTCAGACGAAATATCTCCAAAATCGTATCGGGGTAACGAAAACAGCAACACTACTTTGTAATAGCTAGCTAGTATTTTTGTCGATCGTATCGTTTTTTTAATAAATAGTATTTCTCACATGTAATTAATAGTTTAGCATTTCTTAATTTGCAGTTCTCGTCAGCGAATGCTGGTCCTCGTCAACATCCAGCCTCAGAAAGTAATTACATGCGTAACTACAATGATGAGGTAAGACTGGTGCTAGTAGTGAGTTTAGTATGAGTTTGAGTTGTGAGCATCACTGCTGACTTGTGCTTTAACTAATGTTTATACATGCAAAATCAAGCATCCTGTTTACGCGGGATTAACAGATGCTAATTTTGGCTATTACGCGCTCAATCCAGCGCAGCAAGTAACTGTAAGAGCAAATTATACACCAGATAAGCAAATGCCATTTCAATTTGTCCCTCAAATTGCACCCCCGAGAGTTTCAACCTCTTCTGCTATGTCCATCCCAGGAAAATACGTTCTTGCCCCGCACTTGTTTTTTGTGAGTACTGCCTCTAAACGGACCTTTTTTTTTAATTACCAGTTTATTATATTTATTTTTTTCATATCATGTTACCGTTATTTATTAATTAATATGAATAAATAACTTGTATATTGCAGCAAGATGAACCCATAATTTGGGAAACCGAATCATTAAGCCTTCACTATCAGTGGCTTTTAAGCCAAAGATGATCTGCCATTTAGTATCCGTTTGCATATATGTTCGGGATGAAGCCAACCTGATCCAAAGCGCGCGCCAGATGAAAGCTGTGAAGCTTTTTGTTTAATGTATAATTACTTAATTTTTATTGCTATATATCATGGTCATGTGTCGGGTTTGATCATAAAATATCCAGAAATGAACTGCTATGTTAATTATTTATACTGCAGCAGCAGTACTGCTACAGTGTTTCGTTTAGGACAAATTCTGGGACATAGCCATTAGCCAATACAATACAGCTACAGCTGATGATGAAATTTCTTTTCTATCGCGAACGCTCTCATTTTTTTTTTTTTTTTTTTCATGCAAACATATTTTTAAGTTCTACAGCTTAATAGAGTCATAGTTTCATGCTATTAAACTGGGGAAATTTACAAAATTAGCCATAAAACTTTTACGTTTTTCAACTTTAACCCCCCAAAGTTTTTTCTATCATAACTAGCCAAACACCTTATGTTTGGACTACATTACCCTCATCACTTTCATCAAATTTACAAAGCCATGCCACTTTTTCAAATTTACAAAGCCATGGCACCTGTTCCATTGCTTGTCGCGCATAAACCCACGGATTTTATGGAGTACATGATTTTGGATTTGATTTGTCTCGTCGTAAGCTTCGAAACGGAATATGTATACGCCTAAAAT